>NC_092158.1:85486122-85688622 GCF_045791955.1 Oncorhynchus clarkii lewisi
GGAGACCCCCAGATTCAGGACAGTGATGACACAGACTGAGGTAACAGCTACATGTGTTGTCCACTCTGCGTATGATGCCAAAGTGTCCTGGCTTCTGGATGGAAAAGACCCAACCAGCCGAACCCCAGTGAACCAGGCCAGCAGGACAACTCAGAGCGTCAGCAGTAACCTGACTCTTCCCTCAAGCCAATGGAAAACCCTGAACACAATAACATGCAGAGCTGAACATCGCTGCTTCAACTCCACAGAGAAGACCAGTAATGTTAAAGGTTAGAATGGAACTTTGTGATCATATATTTGTATTTTTTTTAAATTTGATTGAACCTTTATATAACTAGGCAAGTCAGTGAAGAACAAATTCCTATTTACAACGACGGCCTACCAAAAGGCAAAAGGCCTCCTGAGGGGATGGGGTCTGGGATTAAAAATGAATAAATAAATAAAATATAAATACAGGACAAAACACACATCACGACAAGAGAGGTAACACAACACTACATAAAGAGAGACCTAAGACAACAACATAGCAAGGCAGCAACACATGACAACACAGCAAATCAAATCCAATAAAAACATTTGCCACGTGCGCCAAATACAACAGGTGTAGTGAAATGCTTACTTACAGTGAAATGCTTACTTACAGGCTCTAACAAACAATGCAAAAAAATGTATTCAGTGAACAATAGGTAAGTAAAGAAAGAAAAATAACAGTAAAAAGACAGTGAAAAAAAATAGTAGCGAGGCTATGTACAGTAGCGAGGCTATAACAGAAGTGAGGCTACATACAGACACCGGTTAGTCGGGCTGATTGAGGAAGTATGTACATGTCGATATGGTTAAATTGACTCCTCCCTATAGGCTGTCTCGTCGTTGTCCGTGATCAGGCCTACTACTGTTGTGTCGTATGCAAACTTAATGATGGTGTTGAGTTGTGCCTAGCCATGCAGTCGTGGGTGAACAGGGAGTACAGGAGGAGACTGAGCACTCACCCCTGGGGGGCTCCAGTGTTGAGGATCAGCATGGCAGATGTGTTGCTTGCTACCTACCCTCACCATCTGGGGACAGCCCGTCAGGAAGTCCAGGATCCAGTAATAAAGGGAGGTGTTGAGTCCCAGGATCCTTAGATTAGTAATGAGCTGTAAAGGTACTATGGTATTGAATTCTCCTAGCATTCTCACATAGGTGTTCCTTTTGTCCAGGTGGGAAAGGGCAGTGTGGAGTGCAATAGAGATTGCATCAGATCTGTTTGAGCGGTGTGCAAATTGGACTGGGTCTAGGGTTTATGGGATAATGGTGTTGATGTGATTCATGACCAGCCTTTCAAGGCTACGGACGTGAGTGCTACGGTTCTGTAGTCATTTAGGCAGGTTGCATTCATGTTCTTGGGCACAGGGACTATGGTGGTCTTCTTGAAACATGTTGGTATTACAGACTCAATCAGAGACATGTTGAAAATGTCAGTGAAGACACCTGCCAGTTGGTCAGCACATGCCCGGAGCAGACGTCCAGATAATCCTTCTTGCCCCGCAGCCTTGTGAATGTTGACCTGTTTAAAGGTCTTACTCATGTCGGCTACGGAGAGTGTGATCACACAGTCGTCCGGAACATCTGATGCTCTCATGCATGCCTCAGTGTTGCTTGCCTCGAAGTGAGCATAGAAGTGATATAGCTTGTCTGGTAGGCTCGTGTCACTGGGCAGCTCACTGCTGTGCTTCCCTTTGTAGTGTGTAATAGCTTGCAAGCCCTGCCACATAAGACGAGCGTCGGAGTTAGTGTAGTACAATTCAATCTTAGCCCTGTATTGGCACTTTGCCTGTTTGATGGTTCATCGGAGGGAATAGCAGGATTACTTATAAGCTTCCGGGTTAGAGTCCCGCACCTTGACAGCGGCAGTTCTACCCTTTAGCTCAGTGCAAATGTTGCCTGTAATCCATGGCTTCTGGCTGGGGTACGTACAGTGGGGAGAACAAGTATTTGATACACTGCCGATTTTGCAGGTTGTCCTACTGACAAAGCACGGAGAGGTCTGTAATTTTTATCATAGGTACACTTCAACTGTGAGAGACGGAATCTAAAACAAAAATCCAGAAAATTACATTGTATGATTTTTAAGTAATTAATTTGCATTTTATTGCATGACATAAGTATTTGATACATCAGAAAAGCTGAACTTAATATTTTGTACAGAAACCTTTGTTTGCAATTACAGAGATCATACGGTTCCTGTAGTTCTTTACCAGGTTTGCACACACTGCAGCAGGGATTTTGGCCCACTCCTCCATTCAGGCCTTCTCCAGATCCTTCAGGTTTCGGGGCTGTCGCTGGGCAATACGGACTTTCAGCTCCCTCCAAAGATGTTCTATTGGGTTCAGGTCTGGAGACTGGCTAGGCCACTCCAGGACATTGAGATGCTTCTTACGGAGCCACTCCTTAGTTGCCCTGGCTGTGTGTTTCGGGTCGTTGTCATGCTGGAAGAACCAGCCACGACCCATCTTCAATGCTCTTACTGAGGGAAGGAGGTTGTTGGCCAAGATCTCGCGATACATGGCCCCATCCATCCTCCCCTCAATACGGTGCAGTCGTCCTGTCCCCTTTGCAGAAAAGCATCCCCAAAGAATGATGTTTCCACCTCCATGCTTCATGGTTGGGATGGTGTTCTTGGGGTTGTACTCATCCTTCTTCTTCCTCCAAACACGGCGAGTGGTTTAGACCAAAAAGCTCTATTTTTGTCTCACCAGACCACATGACCTTCTCCCATTCCTCCTCTGGATCATCCAGATGGTCATTGGCAAACTTCAGACGGGCCTGGACATGCGCTGGCTTGAGCAAGGGGACCTTGCGTGCGCTGCAGGATTTTAATCCATGACGGCGTAGTGTGTTACTAATGGTTTTCTTTGAGACTGTGGTCCCAGCTCTCTTCAGGTCATTGACAAGGTCCTGCCGTGTAGTTCTGGGCTGATCCCTCACCTTCCGCATGATCATTGATGCCCCACGAGGTGAGATCTTGCATGGAGCCCCAGAACGAGGGTGATTGACCGTCATCTTGAACTTCTTCCATTTTCTAATAATTGCGCCAACAGTTGTTGCCTTCTCACCAAGCTGCTTTCCTATTGTCCTGTAGCCCATCCCAGCCTTGTGCAGGTCTACAATTTTATCCCTGATGTCCTTACAGCTCTCTGGTCTGGCCATTGTGGAGAGGTTGGAGTCTGTTTGATTAGGTGTGTGGACAGGTGAATTTTATACAGGTAACGAGTTCAAACAGGTGCAGTTAATACAGGTAATGAGTGGAGAACAGGAGGGCTTTTTAAAGAAAAACTAACAGTTTTTCCTAGCCACCGTGCTTCTACACCTGCATTGCTTGCTGTTTGGGGTTTTAGGCTGGGTTTCTGTACAGCACTTTGAGATATCAGCTGAAGTACGAAGGGCCATATAAATAAATTTGACTTGATTTGATTTGATTTGAACAGGTCTGTGAAAGCTGGAATTCTTACTGGTGGGTAGGTGATCCAATACTTATGTCATGCAATAAAATGCAAATTAATTACTTAAAAATCATACAATGTGATTTTCTGGATTTTTGTTTTAGATTCCATCTCTCACAGTTGAAGTGTACCTATGATACAAAATTACAGACCTCTACATGCTTTGTAAGTAGGAAAACCTGCAAAATCGGCAGTGTATCAAATACTTGTTCTCCCCACTGTACGTACAGTCACTGTGGGGACAACGTCCTCAATGCACTTATTGATAAAGCCAGTGACTGATCTGCTTCATCTGACCACCTTTTTATAGACCGAGTCACTGGTGCTTCCTGTTATAATTTTTGCTTGTAAGCAGGAATCAGGATGATAGAATTGTGGTCAGATTTACCAAATGTAGGGCAAGGGAGAGCTTTGTACACGTCTCTGTGTGTGGAGTGCAGATGATCTAGGATTGTTTTCCCTCTGGTTGCACATTTGACATGTTGATAGAAATTAGGTAGAACTGATTTAACCTGTTGCGACGACCAAACCCGGATCCGGGATTCTATTTATAGAGCTAAGCTCATTACCATAACGCAACGTTAACTATTCATGAAAATCGCAAATGAAATGAAATAAATATGCTATCTCTCAAGCTTAGCCTTTTGTTAACAACACTGTCATCTCAGATTTTCAAAATATGCTTTTCAACCATAGGAAAACAATCATTTGTGTAACAGTAGCTAGCTAGCGTAGCATTTAGCGTTAGCATTAGCGTTAGCATTTAGCAGGCAACTATCACAAAAACAAGTAAAGCCTTTAAATAAAATAACTTACCTTTGAAGAACTTCTGATGTTTTCAATGAGGAGACTCTCAGTTAGATAGCAGATGCTAAGTTTTTCCAAAAAGATTCTTTGTGTATTAAAAAATATCTCCGTTTTGTACATCACATTTGGCTACCAAAAAAAAAAAAAAAAAAAAAAACGAAAATTCAGCCCTCAAAACGTGAACTTTTTTCCAAATTAACTCCATAATATCGACTGAAACATGGCAAACGTGGTTTAGAATCAATCCTCAAGGTGTTTTTCCACATATCTCTTCGATGATATATCCTTCGTGGAAGCCTGGTTTCTCCTTGCTCTCAAATGGAAAAATAATTGCACCTGGCTTTGCGCTCCAATTTCGACGCAGCGACACCAGGCGGACACTTGGAAAATGTAGTCTCTTATGGTCAATCTTCCAATGATATGCCTACAAATACGTCACAATGCTGCAAACACCTTGGGGAAACGACAGAAAGTGTAGGCTCATTCCTTGCGCAATCACAGCCATATAAGGAGACAATGGAAAACAGAGCTTCAGAGATTCTGCTCATTTCCTGGTTGACGTATCATCTTGGTTTCGCCTGTAGAATGAGTTCTGGGGCACTTACAGACAATATCTTTGCAGATTCTGAAACTTCAGAGTGTTTTCTTTCCAAAACGGTCAATAATATGCATAGTCGAGCATCTTTTCGTGACAAAATATTGCGCTTAAAACGGGAACGTTTTTTATCCAAAAATGAAATAGCGCCCCTAGAGATCCAAGAGGTTAAGTTTCCCTGCATTAAAGTCTCCGGCCACTAGGAGCGCCGCCTCTGGGTGAGCGGTTTCTTGTTTGCTTATTTCCTTATGCAGCTGACTGAGTGCGGTCTTAGTGCCAGCATTCGTTTGTGGTGGTAAATAAACAGCCACCAAAAGTATAGCTGAAAACTTTCTAGGCAGATAGTGTGGTCTGCAATTTATCACAAGATACTCTACTTCAGGCGAGCAAAATCTAGAGACTTCTTTAGATTTTTCGTGCACCAGCTTTTGTTTACAAATATGCACAGACCGCCACCCCTCGTCTTACCGGAGTGTGCAGTTCTATTCTGCTGGTGCAGCGTATTTCCCGCTAGCTGAATATCCATGTCATCATTCAGCCACGATTCCGTGAAGCATAGGATTTTACAGTTTATGATGTCCCGTTGGTAGGATATTCGTGATCGTAACTCGTCTAATTTATTGTCCAATGATTGCACGGTGGCGAGTAATATTGACGTTAACGGCAGCTTTCCCACTCGCTTTCTGCGGATCCTTATGAGGCACCCCGCTCTGTGTCCTCTGTACCTGCGTCTCTTCCACTTGAAAATAACTGGGATGTTGGCCTTGTCAGGTGTTCTGAGAATGTCCTGTGCGTCCTGCTTGTTGAAGAAAAATTATTTGCCTAATCCAATGTGAGTGATCTCTGTCCTGATATCCAGAAGCTCTTTTTTGCAGTAAGATACGGTTGCAGAAACATTATGTACAAAGTAAGTTACAAATAACGCAAAAAATTCCCACATAATAGCACAATTGGTTGGGTGCCTGTAAAACTGCTGCCATTTCTTCTGGCGCCATTGGTAGCAACACAACATGGTAGCAGCACAAAACATGGTACAAACATTATTGGGTACAGACAACAGCACAAAGGGCAAGAAGGTAGAGACAACAATACATCACACAAAGCAGCATCAGCTGTCAGTAAGAGTGTCCATGATTGAGTCTTTGAATGAGATATATACAGAGAGAAGTACAGTAAAACATTCAGTATTGTTCTGTCCTCCCCCATAAAAAGTAGACATTATTGACACTGAAGCCAGATCAGTGTTCCTTTCTCCTGTTCACCCCTCTCCTCTGTGTGTGTGTGTTCTCCAGGACCTGCAGTGAGCAGCACTACCACAGTGCTGATCAGGAGGTCTCTCCCAGAGTTACTGAAGGGAGACAGCGCTGTGCTGGAGTGTGCCATCACACAACTCTCCTCCAGTGACCTCTATGTCACCTTTCAGGCCAATGGGGTTGATTTCCCTGAGAAACAGTATGTGGATGTGCCTGCATCCAAAGGCCCCCATTTGCTCACCAGACGGTTCTCTATCCCCAAATCACACTGGAAGACAGACAACACTTTCACCTGTAAAGTTAACCAAGGTTTCTCCAACAGCTTGGGGTCTAGCTCCAAAGTCAAGCTTTTTGGTGAGTAAACTTCTCTCATCTGACCCAATTATACGTTCTCAAATGCTTGAAAATGCAGAAAGGCCTACCTACATGAAATTATGTTTCCATTGTTTGTTGCATGATATTCAGTCAGCACTCCAGGGCTAAAATTGAAAAAGGAAATGGTGTTCTTTCCAGGTGAACTGTCCATGGAGCTCCTTCCAGTCCCCAGTGAGGAGTCGTCTGGCTCAGGGACCCAGAAACTCATGTGTTCTGGGTGGGGCTTCAACCCTAAGATCAAGTGGCTCTCTGGGTCTGAACAGAGGTCTGCAGCAGACAATGAGATAAGGATGGGGGAAGATGGACATGTGGCACTAACCAGTCATATCACAGTAACACAGCAGGAGTGGAATGAGGGAAAGGACTTCATCTGTGAGGTAGATGACAAAGATCTTCAGAAAACTGTCAGGAAGAGCACCAGTTTATGCACAGGTAGTTTGTAAACTTACAGAAGCTTTGCTTCAAAAGAACATAAATCAAAACGTAATTACCTTGAAGTATAAAACACTATTTTACGATTTTATCTCCACACTCATCTGTTTTGCTCTCAGCTTTTCCCTCGTCTACTCCATACCTCCACCTGGAGACCCCCAGATTCAGGACAGTGATGACACAGACTGAGGTAACAGCTACATGTGTGGTCCACTCTGCATATGACGCCAAAGTGTCCTGGCTTCTGGATGGAAAAGACCCAACCAGCCGAACCCCAGTGAACCAGGCCAGCAGGACAACTCAGAGCGTCAGCAGTAACCTGACTCTTCCCTCAAGCCAATGGAAAACCCTGAACACAATAACATGCAGAGCTGAACATCGCTGCTTCAACTCCACAGAGAAGACCAGTAATGTTAAAGGTTAGAATGGAACTTTGTGATCATATATTTGTATTTTTTTTTAATTTGATTGAACCTTTATATAACTAGGCAAGTCAGTGAAGAACAAATTCCTATTTACAACGACGGCCTACCAAAAGGCAAAAGGCCTCCTGAGGGGATGGGGTCTGGGATTAAAAATGAATAAATAAATAAAATATAAATACAGGACAAAACACACATCACGACAAGAGAGGTAACACAACACTACATAAAGAGAGACCTAAGACAACAACATAGCAAGGCAGCAACACATGACAACACAGCAAATCAAATCCAATAAAAACATTTGCCACGTGCGCCAAATACAACAGGTGTGGTGAAATGCTTACTTACAGTGAAATGCTTACTTACAGGCTCTAACAAACAATGCAAAAAAATGTATTCAGTGAACAATAGGTAAGTAAAGAAAGAAAAATAACAGTAAAAAGACAGTGAAAAAAAATAGTAGCGAGGCTATGTACAGTAGCGAGGCTATAACAGAAGTGAGGCTACATACAGACACCGGTTAGTCGGGCTGATTGAGGAAGTATGTACATGTCGATATGGTTAAATTGACTCCTCCCTATAGGCTGTCTCGTCGTTGTCCGTGATCAGGCCTACTACTGTTGTGTCGTATGCAAACTTAATGATGGTGTTGAGTTGTGCCTAGCCATGCAGTCGTGGGTGAACAGGGAGTACAGGAGGAGACTGAGCACTCACCCCTGGGGGGCTCCAGTGTTGAGGATCAGCATGGCAGATGTGTTGCTTGCTACCTACCCTCACCATCTGGGGACAGCCCGTCAGGAAGTCCAGGATCCAGTAATAAAGGGAGGTGTTGAATCCCAGGATCCTTAGATTAGTAATGAGCTGTAAAGGTACTATGGTATTGAATTCTCCTAGCATTCTCACATAGGTGTTCCTTTTGTCCAGGTGGGAAAGGGCAGTGTGGAGTGCAATAGAGATTGCATCAGATCTGTTTGAGCGGTGTGCAAATTGGACTGGGTCTAGGGTTTATGGGATAATGGTGTTGATGTGATTCATGACCAGCCTTTCAAGGCTACGGACGTGAGTGCTACGGTTCTGTAGTCATTTAGGCAGGTTGCATTCATGTTCTTGGGCACAGGGACTATGGTGGTCTTCTTGAAACATGTTGGTATTACAGACTCAATCAGAGACATGTTGAAAATGTCAGTGAAGACACCTGCCAGTTGGTCAGCACATGCCCGGAGCAGACGTCCAGATAATCCTTCTTGCCCCGCAGCCTTGTGAATGTTGACCTGTTTAAAGGTCTTACTCATGTCGGCTACGGAGAGTGTGATCACACAGTCGTCCGGAACATCTGATGCTCTCATGCATGCCTCAGTGTTGCTTGCCTCGAAGTGAGCATAGAAGTGATATAGCTTGTCTGGTAGGCTCGTGTCACTGGGCAGCTCACTGCTGTGCTTCCCTTTGTAGTGTGTAATAGCTTGCAAGCCCTGCCACATAAGACGAGCGTCGGAGTTAGTGTAGTACAATTCAATCTTAGCCCTGTATTGGCACTTTGCCTGTTTGATGGTTCATCGGAGGGAATAGCAGGATTACTTATAAGCTTCCGGGTTAGAGTCCCGCACCTTGACAGCGGCAGCTCTACCCTTTAGCTCAGTGCAAATGTTGCCTGTAATCCATGGCTTCTGGCTGGGGTACGTACAGTGGGGAGAACAAGTATTTGATACACTGCCGATTTTGCAGGTTGTCCTACTGACAAAGCACGGAGAGGTCTGTAATTTTTATCATAGGTACACTTCAACTGTGAGAGACGGAATCTAAAACAAAAATCCAGAAAATTACATTGTATGATTTTTAAGTAATTAATTTGCATTTTATTGCATGACATAAGTATTTGATACATCAGAAAAGCTGAACTTAATATTTTGTACAGAAACCTTTGTTTGCAATTACAGAGATCATACGGTTCCTGTAGTTCTTTACCAGGTTTGCACACACTGCAGCAGGGATTTTGGCCCACTCCTCCATTCAGGCCTTCTCCAGATCCTTCAGGTTTCGGGGCTGTCGCTGGGCAATACGGACTTTCAGCTCCCTCCAAAGATGTTCTATTGGGTTCAGGTCTGGAGACTGGCTAGGCCACTCCAGGACATTGAGATGCTTCTTACGGAGCCACTCCTTAGTTGCCCTGGCTGTGTGTTTCGGGTCGTTGTCATGCTGGAAGAACCAGCCACGACCCATCTTCAATGCTCTTACTGAGGGAAGGAGGTTGTTGGCCAAGATCTCGCGATACATGGCCCCATCCATCCTCCCCTCAATACGGTGCAGTCGTCCTGTCCCCTTTGCAGAAAAGCATCCCCAAAGAATGATGTTTCCACCTCCATGCTTCATGGTTGGGATGGTGTTCTTGGGGTTGTACTCATCCTTCTTCTTCCTCCAAACACGGCGAGTGGTTTAGACCAAAAAGCTCTATTTTTGTCTCACCAGACCACATGACCTTCTCCCATTCCTCCTCTGGATCATCCAGATGGTCATTGGCAAACTTCAGACGGGCCTGGACATGCGCTGGCTTGAGCAAGGGGACCTTGCGTGCGCTGCAGGATTTTAATCCATGACGGCGTAGTGTGTTACTAATGGTTTTCTTTGAGACTGTGGTCCCAGCTCTCTTCAGGTCATTGACAAGGTCCTGCCGTGTAGTTCTGGGCTGATCCCTCACCTTCCTCATGATCATTGATGCCCCACGAGGTGAGATCTTGCATGGAGCCCCAGAACGAGGGTGATTGACCGTCATCTTGAACTTCTTCCATTTTCTAATAATTGCGCCAACAGTTGTTGCCTTCTCACCAAGCTGCTTTCCTATTGTCCTGTAGCCCATCCCAGCCTTGTGCAGGTCTACAATTGTATCCCTGATGTCCTTACAGCTCTCTGGTCTGGCCATTGTGGAGAGGTTGGAGTCTGTTTGATTAGGTGTGTGGACAGGTGAATTTTATACAGGTAACGAGTTCAAACAGGTGCAGTTAATACAGGTAATGAGTGGAGAACAGGAGGGCTTTTTAAAGAAAAACTAACAGTTTTTCCTAGCCACCGTGCTTCTACACCTGCATTGCTTGCTGTTTGGGGTTTTAGGCTGGGTTTCTGTACAGCACTTTGAGATATCAGCTGAAGTACGAAGGGCCATATAAATAAATTTGACTTGATTTGATTTGATTTGAACAGGTCTGTGAAAGCTGGAATTCTTACTGGTGGGTAGGTGATCCAATACTTATGTCATGCAATAAAATGCAAATTAATTACTTAAAAATCATACAATGTGATTTTCTGGATTTTTGTTTTAGATTCCATCTCTCACAGTTGAAGTGTACCTATGATACAAAATTACAGACCTCTACATGCTTTGTAAGTAGGAAAACCTGCAAAATCGGCAGTGTATCAAATACTTGTTCTCCCCACTGTACGTACAGTCACTGTGGGGACAACGTCCTCAATGCACTTATTGATAAAGCCAGTGACTGATCTGCTTCATCTGACCACCTTTTTATAGACCGAGTCACTGGTGCTTCCTGTTATAATTTTTGCTTGTAAGCAGGAATCAGGATGATAGAATTGTGGTCAGATTTACCAAATGTAGGGCAAGGGAGAGCTTTGTACACGTCTCTGTGTGTGGAGTGCAGATGATCTAGGATTGTTTTCCCTCTGGTTGCACATTTGACATGTTGATAGAAATTAGGTAGAACTGATTTAACCTGTTGCGACGACCAAACCCGGATCCGGGATTCTATTTATAGAGCTAAGCTCATTACCATAACGCAACGTTAACTATTCATGAAAATCGCAAATGAAATGAAATAAATATGCTATCTCTCAAGCTTAGCCTTTTGTTAACAACACTGTCATCTCAGATTTTCAAAATATGCTTTTCAACCATAGGAAAACAATCATTTGTGTAACAGTAGCTAGCTAGCGTAGCATTTAGCGTTAGCATTAGCGTTAGCATTTAGCAGGCAACTATCACAAAAACAAGTAAAGCCTTTAAATAAAATAACTTACCTTTGAAGAACTTCTGATGTTTTCAATGAGGAGACTCTCAGTTAGATAGCAGATGCTAAGTTTTTCCAAAAAGATTCTTTGTGTATTAGAAATATCTCCGTTTTGTACATCACATTTGGCTACCAAAAAAAAAAAAAAAAAAAAAAAAACGAAAATTCAGCCCTCAAAACGTGAACTTTTTTCCAAATTAACTCCATAATATCGACTGAAACATGGCAAACGTGGTTTAGAATCAATCCTCAAGGTGTTTTTCCACATATCTCTTCGATGATATATCCTTCGTGGAAGCCTGGTTTCTCCTTGCTCTCAAATGGAAAAATAATTGCACCTGGCTTTGCGCTCCAATTTCGACGCAGCGACACCAGGCGGACACTTGGAAAATGTAGTCTCTTATGGTCAATCTTCCAATGATATGCCTACAAATACGTCACAATGCTGCAAACACCTTGGGGAAACGACAGAAAGTGTAGGCTCATTCCTTGCGCAATCACAGCCATATAAGGAGACAATGGAAAACAGAGCTTCAGAGATTCTGCTCATTTCCTGGTTGACGTATCATCTTGGTTTCGCCTGTAGAATGAGTTCTGGGGCACTTACAGACAATATCTTTGCAGATTCTGAAACTTCAGAGTGTTTTCTTTCCAAAACGGTCAATAATATGCATAGTCGAGCATCTTTTCGTGACAAAATATTGCGCTTAAAACGGGAACGTTTTTTATCCAAAAATGAAATAGCGCCCCTAGAGATCCAAGAGGTTAAGTTTCCCTGCATTAAAGTCTCCGGCCACTAGGAGCGCCGCCTCTGGGTGAGCGGTTTCTTGTTTGCTTATTTCCTTATGCAGCTGACTGAGTGCGGTCTTAGTGCCAGCATTCGTTTGTGGTGGTAAATAAACAGCCACCAAAAGTATAGCTGAAAACTTTCTAGGCAGATAGTGTGGTCTGCAATTTATCACAAGATACTCTACTTCAGGCGAGCAAAATCTAGAGACTTCTTTAGATTTTTCGTGCACCAGCTTTTGTTTACAAATATGCACAGACCGCCACCCCTCGTCTTACCGGAGTGTGCAGTTCTATTCTGCTGGTGCAGCGTATTTCCCGCTAGCTGAATATCCATGTCATCATTCAGCCACGATTCCGTGAAGCATAGGATTTTACAGTTTATGATGTCCCGTTGGTAGGATATTCGTGATCGTAACTCGTCTAATTTATTGTCCAATGATTGCACGGTGGCGAGTAATATTGACGTTAACGGCAGCTTTCCCACTCGCTTTCTGCGGATCCTTATGAGGCACCCCGCTCTGTGTCCTCTGTACCTGCGTCTCTTCCACTTGAAAATAACTGGGATGTTGGCCTTGTCAGGTGTTCTGAGAATGTCCTGTGCGTCCTGCTTGTTGAAGAAAAATTATTTGCCTAATCCAATGTGAGTGATCTCTGTCCTGATATCCAGAAGCTCTTTTTTTGCAGTAAGATACGGTTGCAGAAACATTATGTACAAAGTAAGTTACAAATAACGCAAAAAATCCCCACATAATAGCACAATTGGTTGGGTGCCTGTAAAACTGCTGCCATTTCTTCTGGCGCCATTGGTAGCAACACAACATGGTAGCAGCACAAAACATGGTACAAACATTATTGGGTACAGACAACAGCACAAAGGGCAAGAAGGTAGAGACAACAATACATCACACAAAGCAGCATCAGCTGTCAGTAAGAGTGTCCATGATTGAGTCTTTGAATGAGATATATACAGAGAGAAGTACAGTAAAACATTCAGTATTGTTCTGTCCTCCCCCATAAAAAGTAGACATTATTGACACTGAAGCCAGATCAGTGTTCCTTTCTCCTGTTCACCCCTCTCCTCTGTGTGTGTGTGTTCTCCAGGACCTGCAGTGAGCAGCACTACCACAGTGCTGATCAGGAGGTCTCTCCCAGAGTTACTGAAGGGAGACAGCGCTGTGCTGGAGTGTGCCATCACACAACTCTCCTCCAGTGACCTCTATGTCACCTTTCAGGCCAATGGGGTTGATTTCCCTGAGAAACAGTATGTGGATGTGCCTGCATCCAAAGGCCCCCATTTGCTCACCAGACGGTTCTCTATCCCCAAATCACACTGGAAGACAGACAACACTTTCACCTGTAAAGTTAACCAAGGTTTCTCCAACAGCTTGGGGTCTAGCTCCAAAGTCAAGCTTTTTGGTGAGTAAACTTCTCTCATCTGACCCAATTATACGTTCTCAAATGCTTGAAAATGCAGAAAGGCCTACCTACATGAAATTATGTTTCCATTGTTTGTTGCATGATATTCAGTCAGCACTCCAGGGCTAAAATTGAAAAAGGAAATGGTGTTCTTTCCAGGTGAACTGTCCATGGAGCTCCTTCCAGTCCCCAGTGAGGAGTCGTCTGGCTCAGGGACCCAGAAACTCATGTGTTCTGGGTGGGGCTTCAACCCTAAGATCAAGTGGCTCTCTGGGTCTGAACAGAGGTCTGCAGCAGACAATGAGATAAGGATGGGGGAAGATGGACATGTGGCACTAACCAGTCATATCACAGTAACACAGCAGGAGTGGAATGAGGGAAAGGACTTCATCTGTGAGGTAGATGACAAAGATCTTCAGAAAACTGTCAGGAAGAGCACCAGTTTATGCACAGGTAGTTTGTAAACTTACAGAAGCTTTGCTTCAAAAGAACATAAATCAAAACGTAATTACCTTGGAGTATAAAACACTATTTTACGATTTTATCTCCACACTCATCTGTTTTGCTCTCAGCTTTTCCCTCGTCTACTCCATACCTCCACCTGGAGACCCCCAGATTCAGGACAGTGATGACACAGACTGAGGTAACAGCTACATGTGTGGTCCACTCTGCATATGACGCCAAAGTGTCCTGGCTTCTGGATGGAAAAGACCCAACCAGCCGAACCCCAGTGAACCAGGCCAGCAGGACAACTCAGAGCGTCAGCAGTAACCTGACTCTTCCCTCAAGCCAATGGAAAACCCTGAACACAATAACATGCAGAGCTGAACATCGCTGCTTCAACTCCACAGAGAAGACCAGTAATGTTAAAGGTTAGAATGGAACTTTGTGATCATATATTTGTATTTTTTTTAAATTTGATTGAACCTTTATATAACTAGGCAAGTCAGTGAAGAACAAATTCCTATTTACAACGACGGCCTACCAAAAGGCAAAAGGCCTCCTGAGGGGATGGGGTCTGGGATTAAAAATGAATAAATAAATAAAATATAAATACAGGACAAAACACACATCACGACAAGAGAGGTAACACAACACTACATAAAGAGAGACCTAAGACAACAACATAGCAAGGCAGCAACACATGACAACACAGCAAATCAAATCCAATAAAAACATTTGCCACGTGCGCCAAATACAACAGGTGTAGTGAAATGCTTACTTACAGTGAAATGCTTACTTACAGGCTCTAACAAACAATGCAAAAAAATGTATTCAGTGAACAATAGGTAAGTAAAGAAAGAAAAATAACAGTAAAAAGACAGTGAAAAAAAATAGTAGCGAGGCTATGTACAGTAGCGAGGCTATAACAGAAGTGAGGCTACATACAGACACCGGTTAGTCGGGCTGATTGAGGAAGTATGTACATGTCGATATGGTTAAATTGACTCCTCCCTATAGGCTGTCTCGTCGTTGTCCGTGATCAGGCCTACTACTGTTGTGTCGTATGCAAACTTAATGATGGTGTTGAGTTGTGCCTAGCCATGCAGTCGTGGGTGAACAGGGAGTACAGGAGGAGACTGAGCACTCACCCCTGGGGGGCTCCAGTGTTGAGGATCAGCATGGCAGATGTGTTGCTTGCTACCTACCCTCACCATCTGGGGACAGCTCGTCAGGAAGTCCAGGATCCAGTAATAAAGGGAGGTGTTGAGTCCCAGGATCCTTAGATTAGTAATGAGCTGTAAAGGTACTATGGTATTGAATTCTCCTAGCATTCTCACATAGGTGTTCCTTTTGTCCAGGTGGGAAAGGGCAGTGTGGAGTGCAATAGAGATTGCATCAGATCTGTTTGAGCGGTGTGCAAATTGGACTGGGTCTAGGGTTTATGGGATAATGGTGTTGATGTGATTCATGACCAGCCTTTCAAGGCTACGGACGTGAGTGCTACGGTTCTGTAGTCATTTAGGCAGGTTGCATTCATGTTCTTGGGCACAGGGACTATGGTGGTCTTCTTGAAACATGTTGGTATTACAGACTCAATCAGAGACATGTTGAAAATGTCAGTGAAGACACCTGCCAGTTGGTCAGCACATGCCCGGAGCAGACGTCCAGATAATCCTTCTTGCCCCGCAGCCTTGTGAATGTTGACCTGTTTAAAGGTCTTACTCATGTCGGCTACGGAGAGTGTGATCACACAGTCGTCCGGAACATCTGATGCTCTCATGCATGCCTCAGTGTTGCTTGCCTCGAAGTGAGCATAGAAGTGATATAGCTTGTCTGGTAGGCTCGTGTCACTGGGCAGCTCACTGCTGTGCTTCCCTTTGTAGTGTGTAATAGCTTGCAAGCCCTGCCACATAAGACGAGCGTCGGAGTTAGTGTAGTACAATTCAATCTTAGCCCTGTATTGGCACTTTGCCTGTTTGATGGTTCATCGGAGGGAATAGCAGGATTATTTATAAGCTTCCGGGTTAGAGTCCCGCACCTTGACAGCGGCAGCTCTACCCTTTAGCTCAGTGCAAATGTTGCCTGTAATCCATGGCTTCTGGCTGGGGTACGTACAGTGGGGAGAACAAGTATTTGATACACTGCCGATTTTGCAGGTTGTCCTACTGACAAAGCACGGAGAGGTCTGTAATTTTTATCATAGGTACACTTCAACTGTGAGAGACGGAATCTAAAACAAAAATCCAGAAAATTACATTGTATGATTTTTAAGTAATTAATTTGCATTTTATTGCATGACATAAGTATTTGATACATCAGAAAAGCTGAACTTAATATTTTGTACAGAAACCTTTGTTTGCAATTACAGAGATCATACGGTTCCTGTAGTTCTTTACCAGGTTTGCACACACTGCAGCAGGGATTTTGGCCCACTCCTCCATTCAGGCCTTCTCCAGATCCTTCAGGTTTCGGGGCTGTCGCTGGGCAATACGGACTTTCAGCTCCCTCCAAAGATGTTCTATTGGGTTCAGGTCTGGAGACTGGCTAGGCCACTCCAGGACATTGAGATGCTTCTTACGGAGCCACTCCTTAGTTGCCCTGGCTGTGTGTTTCGGGTCGTTGTCATGCTGGAAGAACCAGCCACGACCCATCTTCAATGCTCTTACTGAGGGAAGGAGGTTGTTGGCCAAGATCTCGCGATACATGGCCCCATCCATCCTCCCCTCAATACGGTGCAGTCGTCCTGTCCCCTTTGCAGAAAAGCATCCCCAAAGAATGATGTTTCCACCTCCATGCTTCATGGTTGGGATGGTGTTCTTGGGGTTGTACTCATCCTTCTTCTTCCTCCAAACACGGCGAGTGGTTTAGACCAAAAAGCTCTATTTTTGTCTCACCAGACCACATGACCTTCTCCCATTCCTCCTCTGGATCATCCAGATGGTCATTGGCAAACTTCAGACGGGCCTGGACATGCGCTGGCTTGAGCAAGGGGACCTTGCGTGCGCTGCAGGATTTTAATCCATGACGGCGTAGTGTGTTACTAATGGTTTTCTTTGAGACTGTGGTCCCAGCTCTCTTCAGGTCATTGACAAGGTCCTGCCGTGTAGTTCTGGGCTGATCCCTCACCTTCCTCATGATCATTGATGCCCCACGAGGTGAGATCTTGCATGGAGCCCCAGAACGAGGGTGATTGACCGTCATCTTGAACTTCTTCCATTTTCTAATAATTGCGCCAACAGTTGTTGCCTTCTCACCAAGCTGCTTTCCTATTGTCCTGTAGCCCATCCCAGCCTTGTGCAGGTCTACAATTTTATCCCTGATGTCCTTACAGCTCTCTGGTCTGGCCATTGTGGAGAGGTTGGAGTCTGTTTGATTAGGTGTGTGGACAGGTGAATTTTATACAGGTAACGAGTTCAAACAGGTGCAGTTAATACAGGTAATGAGTGGAGAACAGGAGGGCTTTTTAAAGAAAAACTAACAGTTTTTCCTAGCCACCGTGCTTCTACACCTGCATTGCTTGCTGTTTGGGGTTTTAGGCTGGGTTTCTGTACAGCACTTTGAGATATCAGCTGAAGTACGAAGGGCCATATAAATAAATTTGACTTGATTTGATTTGATTTGAACAGGTCTGTGAAAGCTGGAATTCTTACTGGTGGGTAGGTGATCCAATACTTATGTCATGCAATAAAATGCAAATTAATTACTTAAAAATCATACAATGTGATTTTCTGGATTTTTGTTTTAGATTCCATCTCTCACAGTTGAAGTGTACCTATGATACAAAATTACAGACCTCTACATGCTTTGTAAGTAGGAAAACCTGCAAAATCGGCAGTGTATCAAATACTTGTTCTCCCCACTGTACGTACAGTCACTGTGGGGACAACGTCCTCAATGCACTTATTGATAAAGCCAGTGACTGATCTGCTTCATCTGACCACCTTTTTATAGACCGAGTCACTGGTGCTTCCTGTTATAATTTTTGCTTGTAAGCAGGAATCAGGATGATAGAATTGTGGTCAGATTTACCAAATGTAGGGCAAGGGAGAGCTTTGTACACGTCTCTGTGTGTGGAGTGCAGATGATCTAGGATTGTTTTCCCTCTGGTTGCACATTTGACATGTTGATAGAAATTAGGTAGAACTGATTTAACCTGTTGCGACGACCAAACCCGGATCCGGGATTCTATTTATAGAGCTAAGCTCATTACCATAACGCAACGTTAACTATTCATGAAAATCGCAAATGAAATGAAATAAATATGCTATCTCTCAAGCTTAGCCTTTTGTTAACAACACTGTCATCTCAGATTTTCAAAATATGCTTTTCAACCATAGGAAAACAATCATTTGTGTAACAGTAGCTAGCTAGCGTAGCATTTAGCGTTAGCATTAGCGTTAGCATTTAGCAGGCAACTATCACAAAAACAAGTAAAGCCTTTAAATAAAATAACTTACCTTTGAAGAACTTCTGATGTTTTCAATGAGGAGACTCTCAGTTAGATAGCAGATGCTAAGTTTTTCCAAAAAGATTCTTTGTGTATTAGAAATATCTCCGTTTTGTACATCACATTTGGCTACCAAAAAAAATAAAATAAAAAAAAACGAAAATTCAGCCCTCAAAACGTGAACTTTTTTCCAAATTAACTCCATAATATCGACTGAAACATGGCAAACGTGGTTTAGAATCAATCCTCAAGGTGTTTTTCCACATATCTCTTCGATGATATATCCTTCGTGGAAGCCTGGTTTCTCCTTGCTCTCAAATGGAAAAATAATTGCACCTGGCTTTGCGCTCCAATTTCGACGCAGCGACACCAGGCGGACACTTGGAAAATGTAGTCTCTTATGGTCAATCTTCCAATGATATGCCTACAAATACGTCACAATGCTGCAAACACCTTGGGGAAACGACAGAAAGTGTAGGCTCATTCCTTGCGCAATCACAGCCATATAAGGAGACAATGGAAAACAGAGCTTCAGAGATTCTGCTCATTTCCTGGTTGACGTATCATCTTGGTTTCGCCTGTAGAATGAGTTCTGGGGCACTTACAGACAATATCTTTGCAGATTCTGAAACTTCAGAGTGTTTTCTTTCCAAAACGGTCAATAATATGCATAGTCGAGCATCTTTTCGTGACAAAATATTGCGCTTAAAACGGGAACGTTTTTTATCCAAAAATGAAATAGCGCCCCTAGAGATCCAAGAGGTTAAGTTTCCCTGCATTAAAGTCTCCGGCCACTAGGAGCGCCGCCTCTGGGTGAGCGGTTTCTTGTTTGCTTATTTCCTTATGCAGCTGACTGAGTGCGGTCTTAGTGCCAGCATTCGTTTGTGGTGGTAAATAAACAGCCACCAAAAGTATAGCTGAAAACTTTCTAGGCAGATAGTGTGGTCTGTAATTTATCACAAGATACTCTACTTCAGGCGAGCAAAATCTAGAGACTTCTTTAGATTTTTCGTGCACCAGCTTTTGTTTACAAATATGCACAGACCGCCACCCCTCGTCTTACCGGAGTGTGCAGTTCTATTCTGCTGGTGCAGCGTATTTCCCGCTAGCTGAATATCCATGTCATCATTCAGCCACGATTCCGTGAAGCATAGGATTTTACAGTTTATGATGTCCCGTTGGTAGGATATTCGTGATCGTAACTCGTCTAATTTATTGTCCAATGATTGCACGGTGGCGAGTAATATTGACGTTAACGGCAGCTTTCCCACTCGCTTTCTGCGGATCCTTATGAGGCACCCCGCTCTGTGTCCTCTGTACCTGCGTCTCTTCCACTTGAAAATAACTGGGATGTTGGCCTTGTCAGGTGTTCTGAGAATGTCCTGTGCGTCCTGCTTGTTGAAGAAAAATGATTTGCCTAATCCAATGTGAGTGATCTCTGTCCTGATATCCAGAAGCTCTTTTTTGCAGTAAGATACGGTTGCAGAAACATTATGTACAAAGTAAGTTACAAATAACGCAAAAAATCCCCACATAATAGCACAATTGGTTGGGTGCCTGTAAAACTGCTGCCATTTCTTCTGGCGCCATTGGTAGCAACACAACATGGTAGCAGCACAAAACATGGTACAAACATTATTGGGTACAGACAACAGCACAAAGGGCAAGAAGGTAGAGACAACAATACATCACACAAAGCAGCATCAGCTGTCAGTAAGAGTGTCCATGATTGAGTCTTTGAATGAGATATATACAGAGAGAAGTACAGTAAAACATTCAGTATTGTTCTGTCCTCCCCCATAAAAAGTAGACATTATTGACACTGAAGCCAGATCAGTGTTCCTTTCTCCTGTTCACCCCTCTCCTCTGTGTGTGTGTGTTCTCCAGGACCTGCAGTGAGCAGCACTACCACAGTGCTGATCAGGAGGTCTCTCCCAGAGTTACTGAAGGGAGACAGTGCTGTGCTGGAGTGTGCCATCACACAACTCTCCTCCAGTGACCTCTACGTCACCTTTCAGGCCAATGGGGTTGATTTCCCTGAGAAACAGTATGTGGATGTGCCTGCATCCAAAGGCCCCCATTTGCTCACCAGACGGTTCTCTATCCCCAAATCACACTGGAAGACAGACAACACTTTCACCTGTAAAGTTAACCAAGGTTTCTCCAACAGCTTGGTGTCTAGCTCCAAAGTCAAGCTTTTTGGTGAGTAAACTTCTCTCATCTGACCCAATTATACGTTCTCAAATGCTTGAAAATGCAGAAAGGCCTACCTACATGAAATTATGTTTCCATTGTTTGTTGCATGATATTCAGTCAGCACTCCAGGGCTAAAATTGAAAAAGGAAATGGTGTTCTTTCCAGGTGAATTGTCCATGGAGCTCCTTCCAGTCCCCAGTGAGGAGTCGTCTGGCTCAGGGACCCAGAAACTCATGTGTTCTGGGTGGGGCTTCAACCCTAAGATCAAGTGGCTCTCTGGGTCTGAACAGAGGTCTGCAGCAGACAATGAGATAAGGATGGGGGAAGATGGACATGTGGCACTAACCAGTCATATCACAGTAACACAGCAGGAGTGGAATGAGGGAAAGGACTTCATCTGTGAGGTAGATGACAAAGATCTTCAGAAAACTGTCAGGAAGAGCACCAGTTTATGCACAGGTAGTTTGTAAACTTACAGAAGCTTTGCTTCAAAAGAACATAAATCAAAACGTAATTACCTTGGAGTATAAAACACTATTTTACAATTTTATCTCCACACTCATCTGTTTTGCTCTCAGCTTTTCCCTCGTCTACTCCATACCTCCACCTGGAGACCCCCAGATTCAGGACAGTGATGACACAGACTGAGGTAACATCTACATGTGTGGTCCACTCTGCATATGACGCCAAAGTGTCCTGGCTTCTGGATGGAAAAGACCCAACCAGCCGAACCCCAGTGAACCAGGCCAGCAGGACAACTCAGAGCGTCAGCAGTAACCTGACTCTTCCCTCAAGCCAATGGAAAACCCTGAACACAATAACATGCAGAGCTGAACATCGCTGCTTCAACTCCACAGAGAAGACCAGTAATGTTAAAGGTTAGAATGGAACTTTGTGATCATATATTTGTATTTTTTTTAAATTTGATTGAACCTTTATATAACTAGGCAAGTCAGTGAAGAACAAATTCCTATTTACAACGACGGCCTACCAAAAGGCAAAAGGCCTCCTGAGGGGATGGGGTCTGGGATTAAAAATGAATAAATAAATAAAATATAAATACAGGACAAAACACACATCACGACAAGAGAGGTAACACAACACTACATAAAGAGAGACCTAAGACAACAACATAGCAAGGCAGCAACACATGACAACACAGCAAATCAAATCCAATAAAAACATTTGCCACGTGCGCCAAATACAACAGGTGTGGTGAAATGCTTACTTACAGTGAAATGCTTACTTACAGGCTCTAACAAACAATGCAAAAAAATGTATTCAGTGAACAATAGGTAAGTAAAGAAAGAAAAATAACAGTAAAAAGACAGTGAAAAAAAATAGTAGCGAGGCTATGTACAGTAGCGAGGCTATAACAGAAGTGAGGCTACATACAGACACCGGTTAGTCGGGCTGATTGAGGAAGTATGTACATGTCGATATGGTTAAATTGACTCCTCCCTATAGGCTGTCTCGTCGTTGTCCGTGATCAGGCCTACTACTGTTGTGTCGTATGCAAACTTAATGATGGTGTTGAGTTGTGCCTAGCCATGCAGTCGTGGGTGAACAGGGAGTACAGGAGGAGACTGAGCACTCACCCCTGGGGGGCTCCAGTGTTGAGGATCAGCATGGCAGATGTGTTGCTTGCTACCTACCCTCACCATCTGGGGACAGCCCGTCAGGAAGTCCAGGATCCAGTAATAAAGGGAGGTGTTGAATCCCAGGATCCTTAGATTAGTAATGAGCTGTAAAGGTACTATGGTATTGAATTCTCCTAGCATTCTCACATAGGTGTTCCTTTTGTCCAGGTGGGAAAGGGCAGTGTGGAGTGCAATAGAGATTGCATCAGATCTGTTTGAGCGGTGTGCAAATTGGACTGGGTCTAGGGTTTATGGGATAATGGTGTTGATGTGATTCATGACCAGCCTTTCAAGGCTACGGACGTGAGTGCTACGGTTCTGTAGTCATTTAGGCAGGTTGCATTCATGTTCTTGGGCACAGGGACTATGGTGGTCTTCTTGAAACATGTTGGTATTACAGACTCAATCAGAGACATGTTGAAAATGTCAGTGAAGACACCTGCCAGTTGGTCAGCACATGCCCGGAGCAGACGTCCAGATAATCCTTCTTGCCCCGCAGCCTTGTGAATGTTGACCTGTTTAAAGGTCTTACTCATGTCGGCTACGGAGAGTGTGATCACACAGTCGTCCGGAACATCTGATGCTCTCATGCATGCCTCAGTGTTGCTTGCCTCGAAGTGAGCATAGAAGTGATATAGCTTGTCTGGTAGGCTCGTGTCACTGGGCAGCTCACTGCTGTGCTTCCCTTTGTAGTGTGTAATAGCTTGCAAGCCCTGCCACATAAGACGAGCGTCGGAGTTAGTGTAGTACAATTCAATCTTAGCCCTGTATTGGCACTTTGCCTGTTTGATGGTTCATCGGAGGGAATAGCAGGATTACTTATAAGCTTCCGGGTTAGAGTCCCGCACCTTGACAGCGGCAGCTCTACCCTTTAGCTCAGTGCAAATGTTGCCTGTAATCCATGGCTTCTGGCTGGGGTACGTACAGTGGGGAGAACAAGTATTTGATACACTGCCGATTTTGCAGGTTGTCCTACTGACAAAGCACGGAGAGGTCTGTAATTTTTATCATAGGTACACTTCAACTGTGAGAGACGGAATCTAAAACAAAAATCCAGAAAATTACATTGTATGATTTTTAAGTAATTAATTTGCATTTTATTGCATGACATAAGTATTTGATACATCAGAAAAGCTGAACTTAATATTTTGTACAGAAACCTTTGTTTGCAATTACAGAGATCATACGGTTCCTGTAGTTCTTTACCAGGTTTGCACACACTGCAGCAGGGATTTTGGCCCACTCCTCCATTCAGGCCTTCTCCAGATCCTTCAGGTTTCGGGGCTGTCGCTGGGCAATACGGACTTTCAGCTCCCTCCAAAGATGTTCTATTGGGTTCAGGTCTGGAGACTGGCTAGGCCACTCCAGGACATTGAGATGCTTCTTACGGAGCCACTCCTTAGTTGCCCTGGCTGTGTGTTTCGGGTCGTTGTCATGCTGGAAGAACCAGCCACGACCCATCTTCAATGCTCTTACTGAGGGAAGGAGGTTGTTGGCCAAGATCTCGCGATACATGGCCCCATCCATCCTCCCCTCAATACGGTGCAGTCGTCCTGTCCCCTTTGCAGAAAAGCATCCCCAAAGAATGATGTTTCCACCTCCATGCTTCATGGTTGGGATGGTGTTCTTGGGGTTGTACTCATCCTTCTTCTTCCTCCAAACACGGCGAGTGGTTTAGACCAAAAAGCTCTATTTTTGTCTCACCAGACCACATGACCTTCTCCCATTCCTCCTCTGGATCATCCAGATGGTCATTGGCAAACTTCAGACGGGCCTGGACATGCGCTGGCTTGAGCAAGGGGACCTTGCGTGCGCTGCAGGATTTTAATCCATGACGGCGTAGTGTGTTACTAATGGTTTTCTTTGAGACTGTGGTCCCAGCTCTCTTCAGGTCATTGACAAGGTCCTGCCGTGTAGTTCTGGGCTGATCCCTCACCTTCCGCATGATCATTGATGCCCCACGAGGTGAGATCTTGCATGGAGCCCCAGAACGAGGGTGATTGACCGTCATCTTGAACTTCTTCCATTTTCTAATAATTGCGCCAACAGTTGTTGCCTTCTCACCAAGCTGCTTTCCTATTGTCCTGTAGCCCATCCCAGCCTTGTGCAGGTCTACAATTTTATCCCTGATGTCCTTACAGCTCTCTGGTCTGGCCATTGTGGAGAGGTTGGAGTCTGTTTGATTAGGTGTGTGGACAGGTGAATTTTATACAGGTAACGAGTTCAAACAGGTGCAGTTAATACAGGTAATGAGTGGAGAACAGGAGGGCTTTTTAAAGAAAAACTAACAGTTTTTCCTAGCCACCGTGCTTCTACACCTGCATTGCTTGCTGTTTGGGGTTTTAGGCTGGGTTTCTGTACAGCACTTTGAGATATCAGCTGAAGTACGAAGGGCCATATAAATAAATTTGACTTGATTTGATTTGATTTGAACAGGTCTGTGAAAGCTGGAATTCTTACTGGTGGGTAGGTGATCCAATACTTATGTCATGCAATAAAATGCAAATTAATTACTTAAAAATCATACAATGTGATTTTCTGGATTTTTGTTTTAGATTCCATCTCTCACAGTTGAAGTGTACCTATGATACAAAATTACAGACCTCTACATGCTTTGTAAGTAGGAAAACCTGCAAAATCGGCAGTGTATCAAATACTTGTTCTCCCCACTGTACGTACAGTCACTGTGGGGACAACGTCCTCAATGCACTTATTGATAAAGCCAGTGACTGATCTGCTTCATCTGACCACCTTTTTATAGACCGAGTCACTGGTGCTTCCTGTTATAATTTTTGCTTGTAAGCAGGAATCAGGATGATAGAATTGTGGTCAGATTTACCAAATGTAGGGCAAGGGAGAGCTTTGTACACGTCTCTGTGTGTGGAGTGCAGATGATCTAGGATTGTTTTCCCTCTGGTTGCACATTTGACATGTTGATAGAAATTAGGTAGAACTGATTTAACCTGTTGCGACGACCAAACCCGGATCCGGGATTCTATTTATAGAGCTAAGCTCATTACCATAACGCAACGTTAACTATTCATGAAAATCGCAAATGAAATGAAATAAATATGCTATCTCTCAAGCTTAGCCTTTTGTTAACAACACTGTCATCTCAGATTTTCAAAATATGCCTTTCAACCATAGGAAAACAATCATTTGTGTAACAGTAGCTAGCTAGCGTAGCATTTAGCGTTAGCATTAGCGTTAGCATTTAGCAGGCAACTATCACAAAAACAAGTAAAGCCTTTAAATAAAATAACTTACCTTTGAAGAACTTCTGATGTTTTCAATGAGGAGACTCTCAGTTAGATAGCAGATGCTAAGTTTTTCCAAAAAGATTCTTTGTGTATTAGAAATATCTCCGTTTTGTACATCACATTTGGCTACCAAAAAAAAAAAAAAAAAAAAAAAACGAAAATTCAGCCCTCAAAACGTGAACTTTTTTCCAAATTAACTCCATAATATCGACTGAAACATGGCAAACGTGGTTTAGAATCAATCCTCAAGGTGTTTTTCCACATATCTCTTCGATGATATATCCTTCGTGGAAGCCTGGTTTCTCCTTGCTCTCAAATGGAAAAATAATTGCACCTGGCTTTGCGCTCCAATTTCGACGCAGCGACACCAGGCGGACACTTGGAAAATGTAGTCTCTTATGGTCAATCTTCCAATGATATGCCTACAAATACGTCACAATGCTGCAAACACCTTGGGGAAACGACAGAAAGTGTAGGCTCATTCCTTGCGCAATCACAGCCATATAAGGAGACAATGGAAAACAGAGCTTCAGAGATTCTGCTCATTTCCTGGTTGACGTATCATCTTGGTTTCGCCTGTAGAATGAGTTCTGGGGCACTTACAGACAATATCTTTGCAGATTCTGAAACTTCAGAGTGTTTTCTTTCCAAAACGGTCAATAATATGCATAGTCGAGCATCTTTTCGTGACAAAATATTGCGCTTAAAACGGGAACGTTTTTTATCCAAAAATGAAATAGCGCCCCTAGAGATCCAAGAGGTTAAGTTTCCCTGCATTAAAGTCTCCGGCCACTAGGAGCGCCGCCTCTGGGTGAGCGGTTTCTTGTTTGCTTATTTCCTTATGCAGCTGACTGAGTGCGGTCTTAGTGCCAGCATTCGTTTGTGGTGGTAAATAAACAGCCACCAAAAGTATAGCTGAAAACTTTCTAGGCAGATAGTGTGGTCTGCAATTTATCACAAGATACTCTACTTCAGGCGAGCAAAATCTAGAGACTTCTTTAGATTTTTCGTGCACCAGCTTTTGTTTACAAATATGCACAGACCGCCACCCCTCGTCTTACCGGAGTGTGCAGTTCTATTCTGCTGGTGCAGCGTATTTCCCGCTAGCTGAATATCCATGTCATCATTCAGCCACGATTCCGTGAAGCATAGGATTTTACAGTTTATGATGTCCCGTTGGTAGGATATTCGTGATCGTAACTCGTCTAATTTATTGTCCAATGATTGCACGGTGGCGAGTAATATTGACGTTAACGGCAGCTTTCCCACTCGCTTTCTGCGGATCCTTATGAGGCACCCCGCTCTGTGTCCTCTGTACCTGCGTCTCTTCCACTTGAAAATAACTGGGATGTTGGCCTTGTCAGGTGTTCTGAGAATGTCCTGTGCGTCCTGCTTGTTGAAGAAAAATTATTTGCCTAATCCAATGTGAGTGATCTCTGTCCTGATATCCAGAAGCTCTTTTTTTGCAGTAAGATACGGTTGCAGAAACATTATGTACAAAGTAAGTTACAAATAACGCAAAAAATCCCCACATAATAGCACAATTGGTTGGGTGCCTGTAAAACTGCTGCCATTTCTTCTGGCGCCATTGGTAGCAACACAACATGGTAGCAGCACAAAACATGGTACAAACATTATTGGGTACAGACAACAGCACAAAGGGCAAGAAGGTAGAGACAACAATACATCACACAAAGCAGCATCAGCTGTCAGTAAGAGTGTCCATGATTGAGTCTTTGAATGAGATATATACAGAGAGAAGTACAGTAAAACATTCAGTATTGTTCTGTCCTCCCCCATAAAAAGTAGACATTATTGACACTGAAGCCAGATCAGTGTTCCTTTCTCCTGTTCACCCCTCTCCTCTGTGTGTGTGTGTTCTCCAGGACCTGCAGTGAGCAGCACTACCACAGTGCTGATCAGGAGGTCTCTCCCAGAGTTACTGAAGGGAGACAGTGCTGTGCTGGAGTGTGCCATCACACAACTCTCCTCCAGTGACCTCTACGTCACCTTTCAGGCCAATGGGGTTGATTTCCCTGAGAAACAGTATGTGGATGTGCCTGCATCCAAAGGCCCCCATTTGCTCACCAGACGGTTCTCTATCCCCAAATCACACTGGAAGACAGACAACACTTTCACCTGTAAAGTTAACCAAGGTTTCTCCAACAGCTTGGTGTCTAGCTCCAAAGTCAAGCTTTTTGGTGAGTAAACTTCTCTCATCTGACCCAATTATACGTTCTCAAATGCTTGAAAATGCAGAAAGGCCTACCTACATGAAATTATGTTTCCATTGTTTGTTGCATGATATTCAGTCAGCACTCCAGGGCTAAAATTGAAAAAGGAAATGGTGTTCTTTCCAGGTGAACTGTCCATGGAGCTCCTTCCAGTCCCCAGTGAGGAGTCGTCTGGCTCAGGGACCCAGAAACTCATGTGTTCTGGGTGGGGCTTCAACCCTAAGATCAAGTGGCTCTCTGGGTCTGAACAGAGGTCTGCAGCAGACAATGAGATAAGGATGGGGGAAGATGGACATGTGGCACTAACCAGTCATATCACAGTAACACAGCAGGAGTGGAATGAGGGAAAGGACTTCATCTGTGAGGTAGATGACAAAGATCTTCAGAAAACTGTCAGGAAGAGCACCAGTTTATGCACAGGTAGTTTGTAAACTTACAGAAGCTTTGCTTCAAAAGAACATAAATCAAAACGTAATTACCTTGGAGTATAAAACACTATTTTACAATTTTATCTCCACACTCATCTGTTTTGCTCTCAGCTTTTCCCTCGTCTACTCCATACCTCCACCTGGAGACCCCCAGATTCAGGACAGTGATGACACAGACTGAGGTAACAGCTACATGTGTGGTCCACTCTGCATATGACGCCAAAGTGTCCTGGCTTCTGGATGGAAAAGACCCAACCAGCCGAACCCCAGTGAACCAGGCCAGCAGGACAACTCAGAGCGTCAGCAGTAACCTGACTCTTCCCTCAAGCCAATGGAAAACCCTGAACACAATAACATGCAGAGCTGAACATCGCTGCTTCAACTCCACAGAGAAGACCAGTAATGTTAAAGGTTAGCATGGAACTTTGTGATCATATATTTGCATTTTTTATGTATGTAGATGTAGACCTTACAGTGAAATGCTTACTTAAAGGGCTTTAACAAACAATGCAAAAAAAGGTATTCAGTGAACAATAGGTAAGTAAAGAAAGAAAAACGACAGTAAAAAGACAGTGAAAAAGAGCAGTAGCGAGGCTATAACAGTAGCGAGGCTATAACAGTAGCGAGGCTACATACAGACACCGGTTAGTCAGACTGATTGAAGTAGTATGTACGTGTAGATATGGTTAAAGTCACTATGCATATATGATAAACAGAGAGTAGCAGTAGGGTAAAAGAGGGGTTGGCGGGTGGCAGGTTGCAGGACACAATGCAGATAGCCCAGTTTGCCAATGTGCAGGGGCACCGATGGGTTGGGCCAATTGAGGTAGTATGTACATGAATGTATAGTTAAAGTGACTATGCATATATAAAAAACAGAGAGTAGCAGCATCGTAAAAGATGGGTGGGGAGGCACACAATGCAAATAGTCTGAGTAGCCATTTGATTACCAGTTCATGAGTCTATTGGCTTGGGGGGAAAAACTGTTGAGAAGCCTTTTTGTCCTAGACTTGGCACTCCGGTACCGCTCGCCATGCTATAGTAGAGAGAACAGGCTATGACTGGGGTGACTGGGGTCTTTGACAATTTTTAGGGCCTTCCTCTGACACTGCATGGTGTAGAGGTTCTGGATGGATGGCAGCTTAGCCCCAGTGATGTACTGGGCAATACGCACTAACCTCTGGGGTGCCTTGCGGTCAGAGGCCGAGCAATTTCCATACCAGGCAGTGATGCAACCAGGAATCTCTCAATGTTGCAGCTGTAGAACCTTTTGAGGATCTGAGGACCCAGGCCAAATCTTTTTAGTTTCCTGAGGGGGAAACGTGTTTGGACCATTCTAGTTTGTTGGTGATGTGGACTCCAAGGAACTTGAAGCTCTCAACCTGCTCCACTGCAGCCCTGTCGATGAGAATGGGGGTGTGCTCGGTCCTCCTTTTCCTGTAGTCCACAATTATCTCCTTAGTCTTGGTTACATTGAGGAATAGGTTGTTATTCTGGCACCACCAGGCAGGTCTCTGACCTCCTCCCTATAGGCTGTCTCGTCGTTGTCCGTGATCAGGCCTACCACTGTCGTGTCGTCTGCAAACTTAATGATGGTGTTGGAGTTGTGCCTGGCTATGCAGTCGTGATTGAACAGGGAGCACAGGAAAGGACTGAGCACGCACCACTGGGGGGCTCCAGTGTTGAGGATCAGCGTGGCAGATGTGTTGCTACCTACCTTCACCACCTGGGGGAAGCTCGTCAGGAAGTCCAGGATCCAGCTTATATGGAGGTGTTTAGTCCCAGGATCCTTAGCTTAGTGATGAGCTTTGAGGGTAGTATGGTGTGGAACCCTGAGCTGTAGTCAATGAATAGCATTCTCACATAGGTGTTCCTTTTGTCCAGGTGGGAAAGGGCAGTGTGGAGTGCAATAGAGGTGGCATCATCCGTAGATCTGTTTGGGAAGTATGCAAATTGGAGTGGGTCTAGGGTTTCTGGGATAATGGTGTTGATGTGAGCCATGACCAGCCTTTCAACGCACTTCATGGCTACGGACGTGAGTGCTACGGTTCTGTAGTTATTTAGGCAGGTTGCCTTTGTGTTCTTGGGCACAGGGACTATGGTGGTCTGCTTGAAACAAGATGGTATTACAGACTCAATCAGGAACATGTTGAAAATGTCAGTGAAGACACCTGCCAGTTGGTCAGCACATGCCCGGAGCAGACGTCCTGGTAATCCGTCTGGCCCCGCAGCCTTGTGAATGTTTACCTGTTTAAAGGTCTTACTCACGTCGGCTACGGAGAGTGTGATCACACAGTCATCCGGAACAGCTGATGCTCTCATGCATGACTCAGTGTTGCTTGCCTCGAAGCGAGCATAGAAGCGATTTAGCTCGTATGGCAGGCCCGTGTCACTGGGCAGCTCGCGGCTGTGCTTCCCTTTGTAGTCTGTAATAATTTGCATGCTCTGCCACATAAGACGAGCGTCGGAGCAGGTGTAGTACGATTCAATCTTAGCCCTGTATTGGCGCTTTGCCTGTTTGTTGGTTCATCAGAGGGCATAGAGGAATTTCTTATAAGCTTCCGGGTTCGAGTCCCGCACATTGAAAGTGACAGCTCTACCCTTTAACTTTAACTGCGATTGTTGCCTGTAATCCATGACTTCTGGTTGGGGTACGTACGTACAGTTACTGTGGGGACAATATCCTCGATGCACTTATTAATAAAGCCAGTGACTGATGTGGTGAACTCCTCAAGGCCATCGTGATAGCAAAACCGTCCTGTAGTTTAGCATCTGCTTCATCTGACCACTTTTTGATAGACAAAGTCACTGGTGCTTCCTGCTTTAATTTTTGCTTGTAAGCAGTAATCAGGAGGATAGAATTGTGGTCAGATTTACCAAATGTAGGGCAAGGGAGAGCTTTGTACGCGACTCTGTGTGTGGAGTGCAGATTATCTAGAATTTATTTCCCTCTGGTTGCACATTTGACGTGTTGATAGAAATTAGGTAGAACTGATTTAAGTTTCCCTGCATTAACGTCTCCGGCCACTAGGAGCGCCGCCAATGGGTGAGCGGTTTCTTGTTTGCTTATTTCCTTACACAGCTGACTGAGTGCGGTCTTAGTGCCAGCATCCGTTTGTGGTGGTAAATAAACAGCCACCAAAAGTATAGCTGAAAACTTTCCAGGCAGATAGTGTTGTCTTGCCAAAACTATAGTTTGTTAACAAGAAATTTGTGGAGTGGTTGAAGTTTGAGGGCCTCCCGGGTTAAGGTTAAGGGCGCTGTACTGCAGCGCCAGCTGTGCCATCAGAGTCCCTGGGTTCGCGCCCAGGCTCTGTCGTAACCGGCCGCGACCGGGAGGTCCGTGGGGCGCCGCACAATTGGCCTAGCGTCGTCCGGGTTAGGGAGGGATTGGTCGGTAGGGATCTCCTTGTCTCATCGCGCACCAGCGACTCCTGTGGCGGGCTGGGCGCAGTGTGCGCTAGCCAAGGTTGCCAGGTGCACGGTGTAGCCTCTGACACATTGGTGCAGCTGGCTTCCGGATTGGATGCGCGCTGTGTTAAGAAGCAGTACGGCTGGTTGGGTTGTGTATCGGAGGACGCATGACATTCAGCCTTCGTCTCTCCCGAGCCCGTATCCAACAATTGGATACCACGAAATTGGGGAGAAAAAGGGGTAAAAGAAAAAAAAAATTAAAAAGAAAAAAGAAAAAGAAAAACAAGTTTGAATGACTCCAACCTAGTTTTCCCATGATCAAATACCATTACCCCAGTTCCTGTCCTGATCCAGCATCCATGCTCTACTCAGTTTCTCTCTCTCATGCAGCCCCCTCTCTCCCCTCCCAGACTATCAGTCATGCAGCCCCCCCTCTAACCACCCAGTTTCTCTTCCAGACTATCAGTCATACAGCCCCCTCTCTGCCCAGTCTCATCCACTCCAGTCTCTCCTTCCATGACTCTCAATATCTCTCTCTCCAGGCTCAGTGACCCCCTCCGCACCTAGAGCAACCCTGCTCCAGGGTCCCAGTGAGCTTGTCTGCCTGGTGCTTGGCTTCAGCCCTTCAGACATCAACATCACCTGGCTGCTGGACAACGTCACAGAGCTGTGGAACAACAACACTAGCACCCCTTACAGGGCACCAGGAGGAAAGTTCGGCATCAGGAGCCACCTGAGCCTGGCACACCAGGATTGGACACCGGGGGCTGTTTACACCTGCAGGGTGACCCACACCACCCAGACTCTGGCCCTGAACATATCCAAACCAGGTCTGTTCACTCAATTCTGATACAAGAACATTTTCCTTGTGCTAGTCTCTTTCTAGCCTCTTTCATCATTATAGTAGAGCATTACAGTTTGGATTCCAGGCTAGCCTGTTTTTGCCATACTTTCTCAATGAAAACCTCCTTTTTTCCTTTTGAGTAGAGATCCTTGAGTTGGAGGGTGTGTTCTTTGACGAGAACAGGTCTGATCCCATTCTTGCAGACACTGCAGAGGAGAACTGGAACATGGCCTGCATCTTCCTGGTCCTCTTCCTCATCTCCCTCCTCTACAGCTTCACAGTCACTCTGATCAAGGTGAGAGGGAGGATATAACCACCTCACAGGTTTTCACTGCTTAGCTTTAAAGTGCAAATATATGTTTGTGCGATTAGCGTAAAACACTAAATATAAGAATGCATTATGTCCCAGTGTGTCTTTACTGCTTTAATTCCCTGTTGAAGCACCTGTTGAGTCTCAGACATCGAATGTCATCCCACACAGAGGGGATTCAGATTATCTTCATGTTCAATGTAAATCAAATTGGTCTCCCCCGAGGCTATATGTTTTAGTTTTTTTGTATTTTGTATGTCACTGCAACCTCATTATCACACTCACATTGTATTGCTGGTTAAGCCACAGTTACATTTTGAATATAAAACAAGCGTTACAAGGTTTTCACAACAACTTATACTTATATTTTTCTTTTCTTTTTTCCAGACAAAATGATGACTTCAGGACACTTCCTGATGACTTCAGGACACTTCCTGATGACTTCAGGACACTTCCTGATGACTTCAGGACACTTCCATATGATGGATCCCTCGGAGTTCAACTGGAAATGAAACCATTTATTTCAACCTTTTCTTATCAAATCACAACACGTTTCTTAAGAAAATAGATTAGATGCATAGATTTAATTACTTACGGTTTCATGTTGCAGGTTTGATGACAGGGTAGTGTTATTGTTTTTATTCCCCACAAAGACAGACAATGTGGAGGTGCGCTTACTTGCTCTCATCTCTTGTTAATGCGTTATAGAATTTTTGAGCAGAGATAAAAATGGATGTTTAACCTCTATTAAATAAAGCATACCATTACTCTCTATGATGAAGTATTTAGACACCAGTCATTGCTGAATTATCTGCTAATAATAAAACATTATTTCAAACAACCTACTTTGTCCTCCTCCCTCTTGTGTGTTATTTGTAGTTTATCATTTTTAAATTATGTTAAAAAGTATATACCATTAGTAAGAATTAAAATCATGTTTCATATGTGATTTGATATAGATACATATAGAGAACAACATTAAAAGACCACATAATGCTTTTTGGTTGTTGTTTTTCTGGCACTTTTTACTTGAATTTCCAGCATGATACACTGGGTTTGCTGCTGGTAGAAAACCCTAGGAAAAGTTATTTAATTGATACAAGCTTTCTCCAATCAATCAATCAATCAATCACAGTCTTGTTGTGCGGTGTGTATTTGGTGGGGGATTCACCTTAGCCAGGGGAGGCATATCTCTGTAAATCTTAATCACACTGAGCCTATTATTTGGCAGAGAATACTATTTGTAGATCAGCCTCCCCTGGCTTCGGTGAGCCCCCCAACACACACGCACACACACACACACACACACACACACACACACACACACACACACACACACACACACACGCACAACCAGATTGGAGACAGCTTGTGTTAATTAAATGCAATATCTTATTTCCCCCGTTTGCTGTCATGCACTTTGTTTCATCGCTGTAACACCATTGTTGCCCACTAGAGGACGCCACAAGACTGGGGTGCATCTGACTGTGGGCTGGTACATTTCCCATGTGAAAGGCCAATCATGTGTGGCAGTGGTCACTGGTCTGTATGCAGATGCTCACAGTTCGGAAAACAACTGAAAATATTAGCTGGCTGCATTCAGGGAAGGTCCCCACGAATACAGAGGAAGAGACAGTTATTCTCAAAATGTCTGCATATGTCAGCAAGAATATCTGTGAGAGTGTGTGTGTATGTCTGGAGGGTTTGAAGGAATTCACATCTGGGAGGGAAGAGACTGAGTTCACCCAGCCTCCCAATTGGCTGGCTCTTGTGTAATCTGGCATCGTCAGTGCTCTGATTGGCTCAGACCGCCGTGGCTGAAGACCAACGCTGTGACACTGTTGCCGGGACAGAGTCACAGCATGTTGCCAACTGATGTGCCAAGGGGCTGGCGACAGGGGAGAGGAGGGCACAATGCCCAGCAGGCTGCGCATCCAGCAGCATCTCCCTGTCTGACCACCTCTTTCTCCATCTGACCCTCTCCTCAGTCTCCATCACCAACCATGGATAAATAACCAGTGAACATCCTCACTCAATAGGGCACAGAGAAATGACAGCCATTTAGCTGTATAATAAGGCTCGTTATAATCGACCACATCAGTATCTCATTGGTAAGCACAGTGATGACCGTAATAATTACCACCTACACTCTTGGGAAAAAGGTGCTAAGTAGAACCATACAGAGTTTGACACCCCTGCCATAGGGGACCCCATTTTCGGTGATGGATAGAACCCTTTGTAGAGGGTTCAATATAGAACCCTTTATGTAGGTTTCTTCAAAGAACCCCCTGAATATGGTTCTACCTAGAACCCTCTATGAATGGATCTGCCTAGAACTCTTTGAAGGGTTCTAACAAGAGCAATTTTATAATCTAAAGGTTTATGTTTATGAAGGATTCTACCCGAGAACCCTTTTATCTTTGGGTTCTAGGAAGAACCCTCTATGAACAGTTCCAACAGCCTTATTAGCTTTTAAATTATAATTATTTATGACAAATATATTACATACATATTTATTACCCAAGATGGCATAGCAGTCAGACTTCCTTTGTCCTCGTCTTGTCGTGTCGTATATATATATTTACATATATATTTTCTTCGCATATCTTTTATATATTTTATTTTCAAACTTCAAAACACTCTCCTGCAACCCGCCTCACCAATTTAAAAAAATTATATATACTTACCTCAAATCTGAAATCCACAATAGAAGCTAGCCTCTCTAGCCAGAAGCTAGCCAGTTTACTGGCTAACGTTAGTATTCAGCTAACCACGGTTTGTGGTCATCAGCTATCCTTTAGCTCGAAAAGCTATCGCCAGTTTTGTACAACACGACTCAGACCAGAACATACCGGACCTATTTTTCTCTCCATATCCCCGGATTTCAACCGCAAGCTCTGGACATTTACGCCTGGATCTCGCAGCTAGCTAGCTGCTATCCGTGTGACTATTGGCTTACGTCAATCCCGGAGCAAACATCAATTATTCCGGAGCTAGCCAGCTGAAGTGTTCCATCAGCCACTCCTGGGCTACAATCACCTATCTGGACCCGTTTTACTGCCGATACGGAGCCCCACCGGGCCTTCACGACTGGACTACCAACGTTATCTGCCCGAGGGAGTTATCCAACTGGCCCCTCCATCGCGACGTTACCTGAACGCCCATCTGCGGCCCGCTAATCGTTAGCTGTTTTATTGTCTGCTATCTGAATAGGTCTATTGGACAATTTTTCTTGTGTCACTATAACTATATCTATTTTGCCAATTGAATTGATCCCCTCTACCACACGGAACCCCACTAAACGCACAAGGTGGCTAAAAACAGAACTCCATCCTATGCTAGCTTGCTACTGATGGCCCGGCTAGCTGTCTGAATCACTACTCACTGGACCCTTATGATCACTCGACTAAGCATGCCTCTCCTTAATGTCAATATGCCTTGTCCATTGCTGTTCTGGTTAGTGTTTATTGGCTTATTTCACTGTAGAGCCTCTAGCCCTGCTCACTGTACCTTATCCAACCTTTCAGTTTCACCACCCACACATGCGATGACATCACCTGGTTTCAATGATGTTTCTAGAGACAACATCTCTCTCATCATCACTCAATACCTAGGTTTATCTCCACTGTATTCACAACCTACCATACCTTTGTCTGTACATTATACCTTGAAGCTATTTTATCGCCCCCAGAAACCTCCTTTTACTCTCTGTTCCAGATGTTCTAGACGACCAATTCTCATAGTTTTTAGCCGTACCCTTATCCTACTCCTCCTCTTTTCCTCTGGTGATGTAGAGGTGAATCCAGGCCCTGCGGTGCCTAGCTCCACTCTTATTCCCCAGGCGCTCTCTTTTGATGACTTCTGTAACCGTAATAGCCTTGGTTTCATGCATATTAACATTAGAAGCCTCCTCCCTAAGTTTGTTTTATTCAATGCTTTAGCAAACTCTGCCAACCCGGATGTTCTAGCCTGAATCCTGGCTCAGGAAGACCACCAAAAATTCTAACTACAACATTTTCAGACAAGATAGAAGGGCCAAAGGGGGCGATATTGCAATCTACTGCAAATATCTGTCCTACTATCCAGGTCTGTACCCAAACAATTTGAACTTCTACTTTTAAAAATCCACCTCTCTAAAAACAAGTCTCTCACCGTTGCCGCTTGCTATAGACCACCCTCTGCCCCCAGCTGTGCTCTGGACACCATATGTGAACTGATTGACCCCAATCTATCTTCAGAGCTCGTGCTGCTAGGTGACCTAAACTGGAACATGCTTAACACCCCAGCCATCCTACAATCTAAGCTTGATGCCCTCAATCTCACACAAATTATCAATGAACCTACCAGGTACCACCCCAAAGCCGTAAACACGAGCACCCTCATAGATATCATCCTAACCAACTTGCCCTCTAAATACACCTCTGCTGTTTTCAACCAAGATCTCAGTGATCACTGCCTCATTGCCTGCATCCGTAATCGGTTAGCGGTCAAACAACCTCCACTCATCACTGTCAAACGCTCCCTGAAACACTTCAGCGAACAGGCCTTTCTAATCGACCTGGCCGGGGTATCCTGGAAGGATATTGATCTCATTCCGTCAGTAGAGGATGCCTTTTTTTTTTTTTAATGCCTTCCTCACTATCTGAAATAAGCATGCCCCATTCAAGAAATGTAGAACCAGGAACAGATATAGCCCTTGGTTCTCTCCAGACCTGACTGCCCTTCACCAACACAAAAACATCCTATGGCGTTCTGCAGAGGCATCGAATAGGGCCCGTCATATGTAACTTATCAGGGAAGCTAGAAACCAATATACACAGGCAGTTAGAAAAGCCAAGGCTAGCTTTTTCAAGCAGAAATTTGCTTCCTGCGACACACTCAAAAAAGTTCAGGGACACTGTAAAGTCCATGGAGAAAAAGAACACCTCCTTCCAGCTGCCCACTGCACTAAAGATAGGAAACACTGTCACCACCGATAAATCCACTATAATTGAGAATTTCAATGAGCATTTTTCTACGGCTGGCCATGCTTTCCACCTGGCTACCCCTACCCCGGTCAACAGCACTGGACCCCCCACAGCAACTCATCCAAGCCTTCCCCATTTCTCCTTCTCCCAAATCCTGTCAGCTGATGTTCTGAAAGAGCTGCAAAATCTGGACCCTTACAAATCAGCCGGGCTAGACAATCTGGACCCTTTCTTTCTAAAGTTATCTGCCGAAATTGTTGCCACCCCTATTACTAGCCTGTACAACCTCTCTTTCGTGTCGTCTGAGATTCCCAAAGATTGGAAAGCAGCTGCGGTCATCCCCCTCTTCAAAGGGGGGGACACTCGACCCAAACTGCTACAGACCTATATCTAGCCTACCCTGCCTTTCTAAGGTCTTCGAAAGCCAAGTCAACAATCAGATTACCGACCATTTTGAATCCCACCATACCTTCTCCGCTATGCAATCTGGTTTCAGAGCTGGTCATGGGTGCACCTCAGCCACGTTCAAGGTCCTAAACGATATCTTAACCGCCATCGATAAGAAACAATACTGTGCAGCCGTAGTCATTGACCTGGCCAAGGCTTTCGACTCTGTCAATCACCACATCCTCATTGGCAGACTCAATAGCCTTGGTTTCTCAAATGATTGCCTCGCCTGGTTCACCAACTACTTCTCTGATAGAGTTCAGTGTGTCAAATTGGAGGGCCTGTTGTCCGGGCCTCTGGCAGTCTCTATGGGGGTGCCACAGGGTTCAATTGTTGGACCGACTCTCTTCTCTGTATGCATCAATGATGTCGCTCTTGCTGCTGGTGAGTCTCTGATCCACCTCTATGCAGATGACACCAGTCTGTATACTTCTGGCCCTTCTTTGGACACTGTGTTAACAACCCTCCAGGCGAGCTTCAATGCCATACAACTCTCCTTCCGTGGCCTCCAATTGCTCTTAAATACAAGTAAAACTAAATGCATGCTCTTCAACCGATCGCTGCCTGCACCTGCCCGCCTGTCCAACATCACTACTCTGGACGGTTCTGACTTAGAATATGTGGACAACTACAAATACCTAGGTGTCTGGTTAGACTGTAAACTCTCCTTCCAGACTTATCAAACATCTCCAATCCAAAGTTAAATCTAGAATTGGCTTCCTATTTTGCAACAAAGCATCCTTCACTCATGCAGCCAAACATACCCTTGTAAAACTGACCATCCTACCGATCCTCGACTTCGGCGATGTCATTTACAAAATAGCCTCCAATACCCTACTCAATAAATTGGATGCAGTCTATCACAGTGCCATCCGTTTTGTCACCAAAGCCCCATATACTACCCACCACATGCGACCCGTACACTCTCGTTGGCTGGCCCTCGCTTCATACTCGTCGCCAAGCCCACTGGCTCCAGGTCATCTACAAGACCCTGCTAGATAAAGTCCCCCCTTATCGCAGCTCGCTGGTCACCGTAGCAGCACCCACCTGTAGCACGCGCTCCAGCAGGTATAACTCTCTGGTCACCCCCAAAACCAATTCTTCCTTTGGCCGCCTCTCCTTCCAGTTCTCTGCTGCCAATGACTGGAACAAACTACAAAAATCTCTGAAACTGGAAACACTTATCTCCCTCACTAGCTTCAAGCACCAGCTGTCAGAGCAGCTCACAGATTACTGCACCTGTACATAGCCCATCTATAATTTAGCCAACTACCTCTCCCCCTACTATATTTATTTATTTATTTTGCTCCTTTGCACCCCATTATTTCTATCTCTACCTTGCACATTCTTCCACTGCAAATCTACCATTCCAGTGTTTTTCTTGCTATATTGTATTTACTTCGCCACCATGGCCTTTTTTTTCCTTTACCTCCCTTATCTCACCTCATTTGCTCACATTGTATATAGACTTATTTTTCTATTGTATTATTGACTGTATGTTTGTTTTACTCCATGTGTAACTCTGTGTTGTTGTATGTGTCGAACTGCTTTGCTTTATCTTGGCCAGGTCGCAATTGTAAATGAGAACTTGTTCTCAACTTGCCTACCTGGTTAAATAAAGGTGAAATCTTCTTTTTTTTTTAAACATATATCAGAAGGCCTTTGCTTAAGCGTATACCCAAATACAGTGGTGTTAGGAATCTCCTGGTTTACAGGCCACATCAGGCCTGCAAGTCACATTATACTGGCTTGAAAATGGATGTGTAATTCCTATTGGAATCCAGCCAGAGTTAGGACATCCAACAAGTGGAATTGTTAATCACCTACCTGCAGCCTGCATTTAGAATGACTGCTAGGGTAGGGAAGGGTAATTTATCTTTGTGTAACATAAAATATATCAACCAATCAATGTATACTGAAAAAATAAATGCAACATTTAAAGTGTTGGTCCCATGTATCATAAACTGAAATGTAAGATCCCCGAAATATTCCATACTCACAAAAGAAAGCATATTTTCTCTCAAATTCTGAGCACAAATTTGTTTACATCCCTCTTAGTGAGCATTTCTCCCCTGCCAAGATATTCCATCCACCTGACAGGTGTGGCATACCAATAAGCTGATTAAATAGCATGATCATTACACAGGTGCACCTTATGCTGCGGACAACAAAAGGTCACTCTAAAAAGGTGCAGTTTTGTCACACAATACAAGGCCACAGATGTCCAAGTTTTGAGGGAGTGTACAATTGGCCTGCTGACTACAGGAATGTCCACTAGAGCTGTTGCCAGAAAATTGAATGTTCCTTTATCTACCATAAACATCCTCCAACGTAATTATATGGAATTTGGCAGTACACCCAACCGGCCTCATGTGTAATCATGCCATCCCAGGACCTACATGCCACTGGTGTAGATAGGAGTAGGCAGGAAGCAGTCAAAAGTTTAGAACTTCTGAATTTATTTAAGCATCATATATCAAATAGGCACAGGGCGAACCCAAAGTGCAAAATATAAAGTACTCAGGAAATGGTATTAGAGATTCCTCTCAGGAAAACAAGTAACAGCACAACAGAAGAATTTTGGCTCAAACCGTCTCAGGGAAGCTCATTTGCGTGCTCGTCGTCCTCACCAGGGTCTTGACCTGACTGCAGTTCGGCATCGTAACTGACTTCAATGGACAAATGCTCGCCTTCGATGGCCACGGGCACACTGGAGAAGTGTTCTCTTCACGGATGAATCCCGGTTTCAGCTATACTGGGCAGATGGCAGACAGTGAGTATGGTGCCGTGTGGGCGAGTGGTTTGCTGATGTCAACGTTGTGAACGGAGTGCCTCATGGAGGCGGTGAGGTTATGGTATGGGCAGGCATAAGCTTCAGACGACGAACACAATTGCATTTTATCAATGGCAATTTGAATGCACAGAGATACTGTGATGAGATCCTGAGGCCCATTGTCGTGCCATTCATCCGGTGCCATCATCTCATGTTTCAGCGCCATTCATCCGATGCCATCATCTCATGTTTCAGCGTGATAACGCACGGTCAAATGTCGCAAGGATCTATATTCTTTCTTTTATGGCCTGCATACTCAGACATGTCACCCATTGAGCATGTTTTGGATGCTCTAGATCAACTTGTACTAAAGTATGTTCCAGTTCCCACCAATATCCAGAAACTTTGTACAGCCATTGAAGAGGGGTGGGACAACATTCCACAGGCCACAATCAACAGCCTGATCAACTTTATGCGATGGACATGTGTCGCACTGCATGAGTTAAATGGTGGTTGCACCAGATATTGACTGGTTTTCTGATCCAATCCCCTACCTTTTTTTTATGGTTTTTGTGACGAACAGATGCATATCTGTATTCCCAGTCATGTGAAATGCATAGATTAAGCCATAATGCATTTATTTTATTTGAGTGATGTCCTCAGTAAAATCTTTGAAATTGTTGCGTGTTGCTTTTATATTTTTTTTCAGTGTACATGCAAAAAACACAGATATCACATTCAAACAACTAATTCTGTCATCTCCCTGCAATAGAGCGAGCTGGGAAATATTATATGTTTCTATGTAGAACCCTTCATGTCTTCCAAATAATCATCAAAGAACCCTTTGTTCCAAAAACAGTTCTTAGGATGTTAAAGATTCTAGGTAGAACTCTTTGCTTTACAAACAATTGTCTTCCAAAAACAGTTGTTCTGATCAAAACGGTTCTTGGTAGAACCCTATCCCTCCGCAAAGAACCCTTTTCAAACTATTTTTCCAAAGTGTACAGTAACTAAATCATTATCAACTTTGTTGTCGGCTCCACCATTGTCATCATAACTATCCTCTACCCAGATTGCAGACCTCCACAATCAACCTGATACCTCTGAGGACTCATTCTTCTGGTTTTTCTGTTCATCCTCCCAATGGCACATGTTCAAAGTGGATGAAAAAAACAAAAAACAACGCTGCCTGTTAATTAAATCAAAATAACAAATACAATTAGAGTTACAACCCTTGATGACTCCATCTTAACTTTATTGTATCACATAAGGTAATTCAATAAATAGTCAAATAGACTAGAGACAGGTGTCCCTCAGTCAGGGCCAGCACTCGCTCTCTGTCGTTCTCGTGGTTCAAATCACACATAGGACTATTGCTAAATTATAAACTTCTGCTAGTTATTAGTGCTTACATAGCCCATTTAAATCTCAACCAATGTCTAGTCTTTTTATTGAGGATGATCAGGCCTCACCAGAAAGTCAGAACAGAGGTCAGAGGTCATTCAACCCCATTCTGTGATTGTTTCTTTCCCTGTACCTCAAAAATTATTTAAAGATATTTCAAAAATGTCAAACATTTTGTGTATCAGGTTTACATTGGGTTTTGAATGACATTTTCTATCAAGAGAATTTACATGTGTGCAACCAAAACTCGGACAATAGATACTTCAGAACATTTAATTTGTGTGCCCTTTAAGGTACATAATTTCTAACCTGTGAAAAACCCACTCAAACCAAAATAAAAGACCCCAAACAATAAATCAGTATTTTACACCATTAACAAACATTAATAACAGGTAAAATCAAACAAAATGGCCAAACCTTACTTAACTTGGGGCTCCTTCAACAGCCAACTTCGGGAACCTTTATACTAACTCCCAAGGCACCTGCCTCAGAAAGCATTTCAAAATGGAGAGATACAGAATCATTGATAAACACGTTAAAAAAAAACTTGGAAGTCCTGGAAGAAAGAAAATAAACATGTTCTTAGTTTGCAGATCTTAATCAGTCCTAAAAATTGATCAGTCCTAAAAATGCTTAATCTTAATCGAGATTACTGCATTTTGGGCAGGAAGTCTTGATAAACCCATGCGTATACAGAATTATACTTCAGACACATCAGATGATACGGTGTCCCGTAAAGCTGGATAGACACCTTCTGAAGTAAACAATCTCAGAGCTCCTCTCTGTAATCTTAATCTTTTTGACCTGTTGCATTGACATAAAGGTCTGTACTAACTGTCCCTGGGACATAAACTATCGAAAATATGAAACCTAATCAAATGAAATTAATGTTTATGTGTCACGTGCGCCGAAAACAAGAGGTTACACCTTAGGTGTAGACCTGTTGTTTAACCCCAATTTTTGCCTAAAATGACATACCCAGATCTAACTGCCTGTAGCTCAGGCCCTGACGCAAGGATATGCATATTCTTGGTACCATTTGAAAGGAAACACTTTGAAATTTATGGAAATGTGATAGGAATGTGGTAGAATACAACACAATAGATCTGGTAAAAGATAATACAAAGAAAAACCAACCGTTCTTTTGTATTTTTTTGTACCATCATCTTTGAAATGCAAGAGAAAGGCCATGATGTATTATTCCAGCCCAGGTGCAATTTAAATTATGTTCACTAGTTGGCATCAGTGTATGTGCAAAGTTTGAGACTGATCCAATGAACCACTGCATTTCTGTTCAAAATGCTGTATCAAGACTGCCCAAATATGCCTGAATAGTTTATTAATATCCTTTCATGTTCAAATGTGTGCAATCTCCTCAAAAGATAGCATAATATTATTTCACTGTAATAGCTACTGTAAATTGGACAGTGCAGTTAGATTAACAAGACTTTAAGCTTTCTGCCAATATAAAATATGTCCATGTCCAGGGATTTATTTTATTACTTACAATTTCATGCTAATCACATTAGCCTACATTAGCTCAACCGTCCCATGGGGGGACACTGATCCCGTAGAACAGCCACTCGCGACAAAATCCCCAGCTGAAATGCTATTGTCAGAATCCATAAATGAAATTGTGTAATGAAGCATTTGTGTAACTGTATGAAGCGAAGGTCTTAATAAGCCATGGTTTTACAAAAAAAATGAAGGGTTTGAAATTATGAAGTGTCTGGTTTTATGTGTTGATTTCCCTTACTTTGATAGAAGTATCGGACCTTTTGATAGAAGCTATAATATAATGCTTACCTTAAAATGTAATGATAATTATAACAGATTGAGTGATACAAGGAGGGAACGTGTTAAAAAATTGTATGTTTGTGCTTTTCTATTAACCAATTTCTGTGTTCTATGTTTGTGCTTTTCTAATAATCAATTTCTGTGTTCATGCAAGTGATTGATTGCAGTATCTGCAATTTGTCAGTACGCCCAGACCCTTGTTTTGAGAACAAAAGATATCTTAGTTTCAAGGTCTCAGCTTAGAGAGAAGAAGCCTCGTGAGGTATTGGTCTGTCACGTGCATGACCCAGTATATGTCGGTCACATAAATGAAACAAACGTTAATGATGAATTAATTATGAATGATGAAAAAGCTAAATCATTCAAATATAACTTGTCTGTATATAAGAGAACTAACGGGACTGCCCCAGTAGAGCATGTGGGGGAGCATTGGGGGAGATGACAGGTAACAGTATAGGCCAGGGTTTCCCAAACTTGGTCCTCGGGACCACAAGGGGTGCATGTTTTGGTTTTTGCCCTAGCACTACACAACTTATTCCAATAATCAACAAATCATTGAGCTTTGATCATCAAATCAAATGTATTTATATAGCCCTTCTTACATCAGCTGATATCTCAAATTGATGTCCAGAAACTCAGCCTAAAACCCCAAACAGCAAGCAATGCAGGTGTAGAAGCACGATGGCTAGGAAAAACTTCCTCGAAAGGCCAAAACCTAGGAAGAAACCTAGAGAGGAACCAAGCTATGAGGGGTGGCCAGACCTCTTCTGGCTGTGCCAGGTAGAGATTATAACAGAACATGGCCAAGATGTTCAAATGTTCATAAATGACCAGCATGGTCAAGTAATAATAATCACAGTAGTTGTCGAGGGTGCAGCAAGTCAGCACCTCAGGAGTAAATGTCAGTTGGCTTTTCATAGCCGATCATTAGAAGTATCTCTACCGTTCCTGCTGTCTCTAGAGAGGTGAAAACAGCAGGTCTGGGTTCATGTAGCATGTCCGGTGAACAGGTCAGGGTTCCATAGCCGCAGGCAGAACAGTTGAAACTGGAGCAGCAGCACGGCCAGGTGGACTGGGGACAGCAAGGAGTCGTCATGCCAGGTAGTCCTGAGGCATGGTCCTAGGGCTCAGGTCCTCCGAGAGAGGACTGTTCACCTTCACACTCCTGGGCCAGACTACACTCAATCATATGACCCACTGAAGAGATGAGTCTTCAGTAAAGACTTAAAGGTTGAGACCGAGTCTGCGTCTCTCCCATGGGTAGGCAGACCATTCCATAAAAATGGAGCTCTATAGGAGAAAGCCCTGCCTCCAGCTGTTTGCTTAGAAATTCTATGGACAATTAGGAGGCCTGCATCTTGTGACCGTAGCGTACGTGTAGGTATGTACGGCAGGACCAAATCATCTTTGATCATTTGCATCAGCTGTGTAGTGTTAGAGCAAAAACCAAAACATGCACCCCTTGGAGTCCCGAAGACCGAGTTTGGGAAATGCTGGTATAGGCTGAAGCATATGTCCCACACTGTAAAAAGTTATTAGTTCAGCTAACTACATTTTTTTGGAGGAAACCCATTGCCTAGAACCATTTGAGTAACCCAAAGTATTACAGCGTTCAAATCTTAAAGTAATAAAGTGACATCACCACCCATATGGTTCTTTTAAATACTTAACTGTTTTGTGTTCTATTGACTTTTTAACAATAAATTGTATTATGTATTCTGAAATATACTGATTGAAGTTACCTGAACATTATGTGATGTACTGAACATAAACATGCAGGATTGCTTCTACTTAATTATTTACCTTCATTACTTTTCTTTCTTCAAACATGCATACAACATTGTGTAAAAGTATCCTAAATTCAACAACAAAAAACATAACTTGCAAAAACGTAATAATTCTATATCAGCAAAACACAGATAAATCAAGTGTTTTTTACTCAAATATCAACGTGTCTGACTACTACTTTGATATTTTAAGACATTTATTTATTTTTTCGACAGTATTCTTATTTTGACTCCTACGCATCTGGAACAGACACTATTCTGTAGTTAGGACCTTAAAAGAGGGCTGGCAGCCTCTTATCATTTAAGTAAAGATGCAAAACATAATAGAATCAAGTAAGATTCACGTATTTAAGAAATGTTCAATTGACTTTAAAATATTAAATAATCATTAACTTTACATTAGCTGAACACAAATAAATACAGTTATTTACTCAGTAAGTTCATATTTGTTAACAGTACTCAAAAACATGAAATTATATGACATTTCGTACCACTTTTATGATTTGAGTTCTACTGACGGTTGGAGATGTTTGAGTAGCCACTACTCATTTTCATTAATGAGTTAGCCAGTGACTTTTTAAAGTGTAGGTAGCCTGAAAAAATATATATATATTCCCCATGAAATAGCCCACATAGGCTATAAAGCAGGTCCAACTCAGCCATGCAATGGTAGAACTCAGGGCTCCATCTCTCTCTAAGCAAAATGTGTTTTTATTTGATTCCCCGTACCCGTTACTTGCAGGCATGATTATTTATTCTTTGCACGCACTGGGTTCACCTAAATGAATGTAGTCCAGACACACGTGCACGCACACACACAGCGTACTTTCCCATTTCCATCTCACACACAGCACAGGGAGAAGGGATAGAGGCGGTTTCTGCACGCTGCTGTGCCAATGCGCAAACACATCACGCCGTGGGATAGGTCTCCCCAAATTGAGGCTGTGCTTGAGACGATCATGCGATTGAATGATGAGCGCGTCATGCTTGTCTTTCTGTTCGGCGCGATCGGTGACTCCGAGCTCCGCAATCCCCTGGGACACTGTTCCGCCCTCGATAGCTCTGCGATCGGCGTCTCGCCATTGCTCACAACGAATGGCTGCCTGTAGCAAGAGAGTGCGGGGAGAGGGCTATCGAATCCTCCATTGAAACGTTTTGGATCAGTTTCCCAGCTAAGGGGTGAGCATCTGCTGGAGAATGAGGATGTCTGTTGGGGTCGTATGAGGATGCAGGGGCGGTGGGCGACGACGCTGGGGCTAGACCGGTGTCCCTAGTTGGCACCGCGGTTTGGGGCAGATATCAGATGGGTTCGGAATGTTTCGTGGGGGTAAACTATTGTTTTGGGAAAGGTGTGCGATGGGGGATGGGTTGGTAAGAGGATGGCACCATCACAAACTTTAAACACCTCACCGGCTTGCGACTTCACATGCCTTTGTGGCTACTTTCTCCTCGGCAATATGATCGACAACTTTTTTACAGTGCACGATCAAATATTTTTATGTACCGTCAATTGTAAGAATTTATGTGAGCTACACGATTAAAATAATTGTAAGTTTCGGATACAAATATTTTGGCCATCTATCACATTGGTGAGAAGTGGTTAATTAAATAGATGTCTTGTCTACCGACTTGAAACACCCCTGTTCTGTGCCGCCCTGGTTCCGTCTGGCTCGCCCTCAGCTGCTGCGTGTCCTGAGATGACCTGTTGATGTCGGTAAAATGGAGTATAGCAGTGGGAGTCATTTCCCCATCCCAAAAATATTTAAATAAATACGATTTGGACTCGATAGCTGACACCGTGGGACAACTGTCAACCTCATCGATACAGTTTGTGACAATCTGTTGTTTTTAATTCGTGGGTAATCGCGGAAGCAGCGGATACTGTGCGGTTGTCTGAGTGCATGAGGTGGATGGTGCGCTGGGGCGAACCCAAAATATTTTAGCAGTGCTATGTTAGCTTGCTAGTTTAGCTAGCTTAGCTAGTCCTGACAGGCACCCGATTCACAGGCCTGCGGATGGGATGCGTATATTGCAATGAAAGACGGGACTAAAAGCGAAAGATGTGGACCTTTTCAAACTGATTAAAGTTCGTTATTATATCCGTATACGTTTTTGACAGCTGGCAAACGCCGTGGCGCTCCTGGATCGCGTGTTGCTGCAGTCACTGCCATTCTCTGTCGCCCCCCGGCCCGTGCCAGTGGAGCACTCCGAGCGGGCAGACTGGCACACGGCGCGGCGGTCACCTCCGTACACAGACAGCTATCGCCGCGGTTTGATCTTGTATCCTGGTCAAAAAGCAACTCGCTGGAGATACAATTTGTAGCTAGTAACAGCTAGCTATCACTTAAGAGGTTTGCTTTGAACTGTTTAATTGAATTGGTATTTAATGAATGTGGTTCGGGAACAGTTTTCGATGTGAACAATTTGAGCATGCCTATATCAATTTGCATGTTACGTGAATTCATTGAAACGATGAATAATGTATTTCAATGATGGTCAGTAGCCCTTCAATAAGAAAAGTAAACATTGAATTGATAGTTGCATTGTGTTAGGCAACATTTTATAGCAGGCAAGCTATATCCTTACAGTAGACATGGGTTTTGAAACCAGGAAATGCCTATAAAATAGTTGTGCCAGCACCTTATTTTTTTTACCCATATTTTACCAGGTAAATTTACTGAACACGTTCTAATTTAAAACAATGACCTGGATATTGTTAAAGGGGAGAGGAGGGGGGGTGAATGTGTGAAAGCTGGTGATGCCAGTTTGGAAATGTATCCAGGACACCGGGGTTAACATAACACCCCTACTCTTACAATAAGTGCCATGGGATCTTTAGTGACCACAGAGAGTCAGGACACCTGCTTAACGTCCCGTCTGAAAAATGTCACCCTACACAGGGCAATGTCCCCAATCACTGCCCTGGCGCATTGGGGTCTCCTTCGACCAGAGGCAGTAGTGCCCCCTACTCCCATCCAGGGACTGACCAGGACCTTGCTTAGTCTCAGAGGCGAGCCAACAGTGGGATGCAGGGTGGTATGCTGCTGGCCACCACCCATGCAACCCTCTCTAATAATCTGTAAGGCAATCTAAATGAATTTAGCAGTTGGTGTTTTCACAGACTATCGTCTAGGAGTGTGGATAAACTGGATTTTTTAAAAACTTTCTATAAGATCACAAATACGTCGGTCCTTGGTCCGTCACAACATCACATAAGCTGTGGCTGCATTTTAAATGCTGGTAAAACATTCTTGAGGCTCCTGTGAAAAGACTGGCACTTATGTTGATACTGTGTGACCTAGTTTTGTGACTGACTCCACTGCCCGGTATGAGATGTGAGGCAGTGGGTAAACTGAACTTCTCCTCCTCTGCCCTCTAACCTGGCTGCTGTGCCTGACATGACCCCTTTTCTGGGCACAGCCCTTGTTCAGGCCCCTCTCCTACCCTCCTTGGTCGCTCTCTCAGTGCAAACTCCACAAACACACCCAGGCTTTATTCTATTCTGTGTGTGTGTCCTGCCAAACTGTAAACAGGCAGTATTGTTTAGTGTGTGTGTGTGAATGTGTGTGTGTTTGTTTGCGTTGGTGTGTGTGAGTGCGCATCTGTGTTTTTGCGAGAGGGCATAAGAGAGAGGGATGGAGACAAAGACGGTGTTTCTTTTACCAGTGTGGCTGGCTGGATCCCAAAACAAGGCTTATATGTTGGGCCGCTTACTTCACTTTTAATATGTTAGTCAGACTTCTTGTTAATCTTGTGTTTCACTAGGTGAGAAGATTCTAACGGTCTGTTAATGCTGCCACATAGTATCCACCCTGTCAATGGCAGCTTTTGTGTGTGTGTGTGTGTAGTCTATAAGCGGATGACTGCGTGTGACTGTGTGTAGGTGCATAGATGCATGCTAGAACATGCATGTGTAATGGATGTAATAATAGCCTATAGCATCAGTTAGCGAATCAGATGCTTTTATGAAAAGTGACTAGTTGACAGTGACACATTCAGTATGTGTTATGGGGTAAGCTGAGGTGGATGTCTGCTGTTTATGGTTGTTATGGGGTTAGCTGAGGTGGATGTCTGTGCTGTTTATGGTTGTTATGGGGTTAGCTGAGGTGGATGTCTGTGCTGTTTATGGTTGTTATGGGGTTAGCTGAGGTGGATGTCTGCTGTTTATGGTTGTTATGGGGTTAGCTGAGGTGGATGTCTGTGCTGTTTATGGTTGTTATGGGGTTAGCTGAGGTGGATGTCTGTGCTGAGCTTCAGAGATAGTGGGAGGGGAGAGGAGGCGCCTGCACCCTTAAAAAGTTCAGTGTATCTTAATAGTTCAAAGTGGCTCACTGTCTTTGTCTCCTCCTCTTCATCCACACACACCATTCTATATGATGTTGTCGAGAGGAATGACAGACCTTTCATTTCTATTGACTTTAGAGCATAGGCCTATGAAATATTAGTGGGCTGCAGGTTTAGGTTGTTGTATGTTTGAGAGAATAGGTTATGGGCAATTCAAACAAACCCACATGGTAGTACTGTAGGAGTAGGATATTTACACAGATGTAAACACACATTTTACAATCAAATAACATCTCTGAATTGGTTTTAGACAGTTTTAGGCCTATATAAATAGCAGATAGAAGTGATATGCTTTCACTTTTCAGAATAAGGTGTGTGTGTATGTGTGTGTGTGTGTGTGTGTATGGGCATTGACATTTGCTACATATGGATAAGTAGGCTTTTTCAAATAGTATTTTAAGGGTCTCCTTTCTGCTCAAAACACACTGTGAAATGGTTTACTTTGTCTGAATGACAAATGAAAGCGTTAGGTTCACTTCAGTTGCTTCCAAATGGGTATCATCACTAAACATGTTTTGTCCATTGGAGGGTGCTGTCTGTTAGTGTTAAGGTCAGTGATGAGCTGATAGGATTTCCTCTCCGTATGATGGGTGCTATGGTTGGGCATTATTTTAAAAGCCCTCTATTTACCTGGTGTCCTTAGAAATTAGATGGTAATAATAGTTAAATTGCTTGATAATTAGGCCCTCCTTCTTAGTGGTTTCTCATTGATTGTAACATGCACCACTAGTACCATGTTACTTGTTATAGTGAACAAAAATATGAGCTCAACAATTTCAACGATTTTACAGAGTTACAGTTTATATAAGGAAATCAGTCAATTGAAATAAATGAATTAGGCCCTAATCTATGGATTTCACTTGACTGGGCAGAGGCGCAACCATGGGTGGGCCTTGGAGGGCATTGGCCCAGCCACTGGGGAGCCAGGCCCAGCCACTGGGGAGACAGGCCCAGCCACTGGGGAGACAGGCCCAGCCAATCAGTTTTTCCCCACAAAATGGCTTTATTACAGTAAGGCTGGTTGGACGTACTGCTAAATTCTCTGAAATGACGTTGGAGACCGCTTATGGTAGAGAAATGAACATTCAATTATCTGGCAACAGTTCTGGTGGACATTCCTGTATTCAACATGCCAAATTGCCCACTCCCTCCAAACTTGAGATATCTGTGGCGTTTTGTGACAAAACTGCACATTATAAATAGCCTTTTATTGTCCCCAGCAAAAGGTGCAACTGTGTAATGGTCATGCTGTTTAAGCAGCTTTTTGATATGCCACACCTGTCAGGTGAATGGATTATCTTGGCAAAGGAGAAATGCTCACTAAAAGAGACGTACAAAAATTATGCACAACATTTGAGAGAAATAAGCTTTTTGTGCATATGGAACATTCCTGGGATCTTTTATTTCAGCTCATGAAACATGGGACCAACACTTTACATGTTACATTTATATTGTTGTTCAGTGTACCAATGGTGTTGGAATCCATGATATAGGTTAAGTACAGGGCATTACTGTTTGTTGCTTCATTAGGTTGGGGACAAACGGGTCAGCCTCATGCAGAAGATTGGTAACTGATTTAATTGGCTCTTTTCAAATATGTTGCTGATATCTCTCTCTCCCTCCAGACCCTGTGGTGGTGTGCGTAGCGCACCATGGCCCAGACCCTTCAGATGGCGATTCCTAACTTTGGCAACAACGTCCTGGAGTGTCTGAACGAGCAGCGTCTCCAGGGGCTCTACTGCGACGTCTCCGTGGTCGTCAAGGGTCACGCCTTCAAGGTGGGATATTACTGTGTGAATTACGTAGATTGTGTACTATAATGTACATTTTAGTTTTTTTAGTGTTCTGATGTACAAGACCCATTATTTATCTATGGGTCTATCCTGGCGGTAACGGATTGATTTTTATGAGTTTATTATCCCGTTGCCCTTCATGACTTGCCATTATTGGTCAACATTTATTGATGTTAGAAAAATAACAGAAAATCGAATCACTGAATCAGAATTTGAATGATCAGAATCATGACATTTTGCACCTCCCAAAAGATCAACCACACAGTTTTAAAATAAATGTATCTTTCAAACAAAGGAAACATTCCTTATATAACTCATAACTCTATAGAATCTTCTTACTCCTCCCTCCTTCTCCTCCAGGCTCACCGTGCCGTGCTTGCGGCCAGCAGCTCTTACTTCCGGGACCTCTTCAGCACTGGGGGAGGCAGCGGCTCCAAGACCCCCACAGTGGTGGAGCTCCCCCCGGCCGTCCAGCCCCAGAGCTTCCAGCAGATCCTGGCCTTCTGCTACACAGGCCGCCTCAGCATGACAGTGGGAGACCAGTTCCTCCTCATGTACACCGCAGGCTTCCTGCAGATCCAGCAGATCATGGAGAAGGGCACAGAGTTCTTCCTCAAGGTAATAATACATGGGTTTTATATAGCCTTTTTAACAACCCAAGCATGTTTTAAAGGAAAACTCCACCAAAAAACAATATTTTGGTATTTGTTTCATTAGTCCATTGTTGATATAGTCCCGAAATGTTTTGCATGTCAGCAATCAACTTTTCAAGATATATAACTTTCAAAATACAGAAATACAGACTTTATGATGCATTTTGAATCATGTGATACCGGCTGCAAAACATTTGACCAAAATAATGTTTTTGGGTGCCTCCTTCAAAGGGGAGTCTTGTCCTGCATCACAATCACACACAGTGACCACAGGTTGTGCCGTTATGCTGTGCTCTTTATTCAGAGGTCTTAGAATAATACACACATACATACCAGGGTTTCTGTTAGCCTGTAATAGATTGCTTCTGTCCGTATAAAAAAAATAATGCAGATAAATAACATTTGCGTCGGCCAACTGCTAGGGAGAAGAGAAAATCCAATTGCGAAATAATGCTTTTCAGCCTATTTATTGATGGAAATACATTTGACGGGTCATGCTTATCGGTCTATTGGGTAATCTGCATAATTTACTGGAAGTAAATTGGTACGTGTGTGCAGTATATTTGTATGTACAGTATCTTAAAATACGAGGTCAAATTATTACGACTTCGGGGCTCTGGAAAGAGGCCTGATTTCCTGAGTTGGAATTCCGAGTTGGGTGACTGTTCAAAACTCTTCTCCCAGTCAGAGCTAGTTTTTTTCCCCAGTTCCCAGTTGTCTTGAACGCACTGAAGTCAGAAGTCAGAGATTTCTCAGTTGCTTTGAACGCTGCATCAAACGGCAACAGAAGGCAGGCTTCATCAGCGCGTCACACACCACTTTGCAATGAGCTGGAGGCAGTATGCATTTTGAAAACATATACTTAATTGTTTGAAACCTGCATGTCTTATGTTGCTTCAAAGTAGCCTATTAGATCTCCTCTCGTTCTAAATTTCTGTTTGAAATAGGCCATTTATTTTCAACAAGCTGACCAATAGAATAGGTAGCCTAAACATTTTTACTATAGTAGATTGACACAGGCTAGTGATTTTGCTGTTGGTTACTCATCTTGTTGGCTGAGGAAAAGTAAATGTGTTTGAAGTGCACATCAGAAGGACCGCACATCGTTGCATCCTCGACTTGCATGTTCTGTTAATATGAATGACCGTATTCTAAATGTGATTGCTGTCGTTCTGAGCACCGTGGGTGGACGCCCTAATCACGCTATGCACCAAATGCAAATGTTTCCGGTAAATGAAAATGTTGCTGATCAAGTGTCCGGCGCCACATGTTCAGAAACCCTGTTACATTTTGAACGTGTTTAGCAGAACTCTACCAGGCGTTCACAGAGCGACAGTACACTCAACTGAGATGCGTAAACAACCACTTATCACAATCATTGCAAGTATTTGCATATACAGTATATTTATATTTCCATAATAAACTATTGATAAATGTATTCTCTCCATATTCCTCCTCCAGGTTTCCTCGCCCAGCTGTGACTCCCAGGGCCTGCATACCGAGGAGGCTCCGCCCTCTGAACCCCAGAGCCCCGTCACTCAAACCGTTGCCATGGGGACTGGCAGTCGCCCCGCCTCCTGCCTTACCCCCCTCCCCCTCGTGTCGCGGGTGAAGACAGAGCAGCAGGGCAACCAATCAGAAGCCTCGCCCTACTCGGTGGTGTGCACCCCTGTGGCCAAGCGCTTGTGGGAGGGCGGCAGCAGCCGAGACGGGGGTGGAGGGGGCTCAGGTGGGGGCGGGTCCAGGAAGGCCGCCCGCTTTTCCCAGGAGTCTGTGCGAGGGAGTGCCATCCAGAGCTCGGGGGCGCTGGCACTGGCGATGGGGATGGGGGCCAGCGGGGCGGGGATAGGATCAGGGGTCGGGGGTCACGGCAGCGGTTCCAATGGGAGTGTGGTCTCCATGGGCAACGTGGCATCGGAGGGCGCCAGCCCGGGCACGATGAGCGCCTACACCAGTGACTCGCCAATCAGTTACCATGACGAGGAGGAAGAGGAGGAGGTGACGGAGGAGCAGACGGAGGAGCAGTACAGACAGATCTGTAACATGTACACCATGTACAGCATGCTCAACGTGGGCGCTGCAGGTACCTGTGTGTGTGTGTGTATATAAAGGTCAGACCAGACAGATCTGTAACATGTACAGCATGCTCAACGTGGGTGCCGCAGGTACCTGTGTGTGTGTGTGTATAAAGGTCAGACCAGACAGATCTGTAACATGTACACCATGTACAGCATGCTCAACGTGGGCGCCGCAGGTACCTGTGTGTGTGTGTGTATATAAAGGTCAGGCCAGACAGATCTGTAACATGTACAGCATGCTCAACGTGGGCGCTGCAGGTACCTGTGTGTGTGTGTGTATATAAAGGTCAGGCCAGACAGATCTGTAACATGTACAGCATGCTCAACGTGGGCGCTGCAGGTACCTGTGTGTGTGTGTGTATATAAAGGTCAGGCCAGACAGATCTGTAACATGTACAGCATGCTCAACGTGGGCGCTGCAGGTACCTGTGTGTGTGTGTGTATATAAAGGTCAGACCAGACAGATCTGTAACATGTACAGCATGCTCAACGTGGGCGCTGCAGGTACCTGTGTGTGTGTGTGTATATAAAGGTCAGGCCAGACAGATCTGTAACATGTACAGCATGCTCAACGTGGGCGCCGCAGGTACCGGTGTGTGTGTGTATATAAAGGTCAGACCAGACAGATCTGGAACATGTACAGCATGCTCAACGTGGGCGCCGCAGGTACCTGTGTGTGTGTGTGTGTGTGTGTATATAAAGGTCAGACCAGACAGATCTGTAACATGTACAGCATGCTCAACGTGGGCGCCGCAGGTACCTGTGTGTGTGTGTGTGTGTATAAAGGTCAGACCAGACAGATCTGTAACATGTACACCATGTACAGCATGCTCAACGTGGGCGCCGCAGGTACCGGTGTGTGTGTGTGTGTGTGTGTGTGTGTATATAAAGGTCAGACCAGACAGATCTGTAACATGTACGCCATGTACAGCATGCTCAACGTGGGCGCCTAACACGTCTTTCTCCCTCTGGTAGGTGGTGAGCGTGTGGAGGCCCTGCCGGACCACTCAGAGACCCGGGGTCGTATGCGGGGTCGCCAGGACCTGTCATCTCTCCCCGCTGAGCTCATCACACAGATAGGCAACCGCTGCCACCCCAAACTATACGAGGAGGGGGACCCCGCAGAGAAACTAGAGCTTGTCTCAGGTCAGTGTGTGTGGATCCATTCTGTCATTTCAGAACTGGAGTAGGAGAAGGGTCAGAAAAGGGTCTAGGGACCGAAGTGGAATGTGGCCTTGTTAAAGATGTGCTCTTGTTAAAGATGTGCTATCTTAATTTGAACAGCAGGAAACTAATCGTGCAGCAACAGGAAATGTGAATTATTATGAGGATTATAATGAATGGACATGTTGTAGGGGTTGATAGATTTTTCGTTAGGGTGAATCTAGTACACTGAGAGTGGTCCTTACATGACTAGTGAAATGGGACGTGGCCTGGTTCTGCAGTACACTGAGAGTGGTCCTTACATGACTAGTGAAATGGGACATGGCCTGGTTCTGCAGTACACTGAGAGTGGTCTTTACATGACTAGTGAAATGGGACATGGCCTGGTTCTGCAGTACACTGAGAGTGGTCCTTACATGACTAGTGAAATGGGACATGGCCTGGTTCTGCAGTACACTGAGAGTGGTCCTTACATGACTAGTGAAATGGGACATGGCCTGGTTCTGCAGTACACTGAGAGTGGTCTTTACATGACTAGTGAAATGGAACATGGCCTGGTTCTGCAGTACACTGAGAGTGGTCTTTACATGACTAGTGAAATGGGACATGGCCTGGTTCTGCAGTACACTGAGAGTGGTCCTTACATGACTAGTGAGATGGGACATGGCCTGGTTCTGCAGTACACTGAGTGGTCCTTACTGTGAGATGACTGTATGTAAGAGATGAGGCATGTGTCAGTGTGGTTAATATTAGCCACGTCGAGGCCTCTCTGGGAGCCTATGTTACGTTCCACTGCCACCTTGTCCTAGAGTACACTGTCAGTCTACATGTGGACTACAGTCAGCTATTCCCATCTGTTTGGCCTGCTGCTTGTTTGTTTATTATGCCGAGTCAGACCCAGGATGGGTGTTTGGGTCTATGTTTCAGTGTGTGTGTTCTTCTTTGATATTGTGTGTGTAAATTGGATGTGTCTGTGTGTGTTTTACAGATGGTGTGTGTGGTGTATGAGGGGTATATCCAGGTTTGTGTGTGTAAACAGGATGTGTCTGTGTGTGTTTTACAGATGGTGTGTGTGGTGTATGAGGGGTATATCCAGGTTTGTGTGTGTAAACAGGATGTGTCTGTGTGTGTTTTACAGATGGTGTGTGTGGTGTATGAGGGGTATATCCAGGTTTGTGTGTGTAAACAGGATGTGTCTGTGTGTGTTTTACAGATGGTGTGTGGTGTATGAGGGGTATATCCAGGTTTGTGTGTGTAAACAGGATGTGTCTGTGTGTGTTTTACAGATGGTGTGTGGTGTATGAGGGGTATATCCAGGTTTGTGTGTGTAAACAGGATGTGTCTGTGTGTGTTTTAAAGATGATGTGTATGGGGGGGTATATCCAGGTTTGTGTGTGTAGAATTTCAATAGGGCTAGTGTCTGGAGTAGTCCATGGTGACACTTTTCTGTGTGTTTGTTTTTGTTGTTGATTCTCACTAGTGTGTGTGCGTGTGTGTCTCTGCAGGTACGTGTGTGTTCATATCTCGAGCCCAGCTGATGAACTGTCATGTGAGTGCAGGGACCAGGCACAAGGTGTTGCTCAGGAGGCTGCTGGCTGCCTTCTTCGACAGGTTAGTGTGTCTTTCTCTCTCTCACACATCTGACGTGTGTGTGTGTGTGTGTGTTTATACGTCTGACAAGTGTGTGTGTGTTTATACGTGTGTGTGTTTATACGTCTGACGTGTGAGTGTTTATATGTCTGACAAGTGTGTGTGTGTGTGTGTGTGTGTGTGTGTGTGTGTGTGTGTGCGCGCGTGCCTGCCTGCCACTGTGTGTTTATACGTCTGACGTGTGTGTGTGTGTGTTAACAGTTGATGAATGTCTGTATGTTTATAAAGGTATCATTATACTCTCTCCTTGTCAGGAATACTCTGGCTAACAGCTGTGGAACAGGAATCCGCTCCTCCACTAACGACCCCAGCCGCAAGCCCCTGGACAACAGAGTGTTGCACGCAGTCAAATGTGAGTGTTTCACTTAAACACAAGTGCCTTTTTGTTAGTACAAATGAACGGCTGATTTATGATTGGGCTCATCAATCCTAACTCTCTGGTCTTTTCCTCTTTTCTCTCTTATTCTCTCTATATTCCCCTGCTTCCCTCCCTCATTCCTTCCTCCCCTCTCACTCTCTCTCCTCCCTCCATCAGTCTACAGCCAGAACTTCGCCACGAGCTTCAAGGAGAGCGAGATGAACGCCATCGCGGCGGACATGTGCACCAACGCCCGCCGCGTCGTCCGCAAGAGCTGGATCCCCAAGCTGAAGCTGCTCATGGCCGAGGGCGACGCGTACTCCGCCTTCCTCCCCGACGCCAAGATGGAGGCCGACGCCCTAGGGGCGGAGCCAACCTTTGAACCCAACTCCTTGGAGGGCGCCGAGACGGGCGGCTCGTCCGGCGAGTCGCTGCAGGGGGTGGGCAGCGACGGAGGCACTTTGTTTTAGATGGGGAGGTGGAGTACAGAAGTGTTTAGAAGACGATGATGATGATGATGAATACCTATATTTCCCTGTACTCCTTTCTTCTCCTCTGGTGGTGTGGCCCATCCCCCTGACCCTTTGGCCTTTTGATCCTCCACCTCCGACATGTGACTCTGAAACGTTGCTAGGGGAAACAGGGGTTGTTACCTGGATGTTAACCAGGAAGCTATGCTTTAATTTTGAAAGCGAGAGTCCAAGCAATCGTAACTTCCAATATGGTTTCTGCTGTATATTAGTATGGGGGTAGAGAAAGGGTGATGGGTTTGTGGGGATGCAGTATTTTTGGGGGATTAACCAAATTCCTGCCTCACCATATCAAAACACAATCCCCTGGTTTTGAATGTAGATGTCAGCAGCATTGCACAATGTCAGTCTGAACGATTGTATCCCAACCTCTTGAGGAAAAACAAACCGACAGAAAGATAACTACTCTATGGATATGAGAGAGACTGTAGTTTCTCTCTAGAATGAGAGAAAGAGAAAAGGGGAGAGAGGGAGCGATAGAAAGACCCCTAACCCACCAACCCCACATCCTTCTGTGACCAGAACAAAATGATTATGCCCTCAGTTTTAATGTACTGTCTCTCTTCTTGTAGCTTTTCTGATCACAGCTCGTTTCTCTGTTTGTAACATGGATCCAGAGATGAGGACTACAGGTGTACAACCTGTAATTGTAAAGAAATCCAAGGGGAACAGAAAAAGACGGTCATATTTTTTTTGAATATGTATTTATACAACTGTTGTTGTGTACAGAGAGAAAGAGAGGGATTGGTTTTAAATCTCTGTTTTATTGTATTTTGAACAGCTGTTTTTGCAAAGAAAGTCCTGCTCCGAAAAATAAGATTTAAAAGCAAATAAGTAAAAGTGCTATTTTTGCATAAAAATATGGTATTGATCAAGTGGTCAGAAAAGTCTTAACTTGACAAACTATTGAACTGACAAAATATCTGTTTTTAAGACAGAACTGGGCACTTTCTACCTGCGGCAATCCAATATAGCTTATCTTATTCTTGTCCTTTTTTCTCTATGGAAATTGTCAAGGAAGCCTACCTATGTGGCTGTTCACAACGATGACTGACTATGTTATGCTTGCTAGCGAGCTAGCGACGTTACTATGCTAGCTAAACTGCTTACTCGGAAATCACGGCTAAATGTAAAAATGCACAGCTTGAATCAACTGGTCGACTGCTGCAACTATCGTGCTAGCTAGCTAACCCCTCCTCTGTTGGTTAGTGACATGCTCTGAAGCAGACTACTGACATCATTACACATCATGAGGTGGTGATTCAATGACCGCAAAACATTTTGGAATAATGGAATGTGCCTTTTTTAATCGACATGGATATGCAGGGGTGGGTCCTGCTTATGTTGATGTTGGGAAGGAGGGAGTAGAATGGGGTTTAAAAAGGTGGCAGGTCGTTCAGCTTGAGACAGAGTTGTAACACACACACACACACACACACACACGTGTTCCAAAGAGAGATGGGGTGAGGTCAGGGGGTTTGGCATTCCGGTGGAGTATGTTGGTGTGTTTTAAACAGTCTCATATATGTGCGAGAGCAAGCATTTGTGTTCATTTGTGTTCATCACATTCCTTGAATGTGACTGAAAAGTATATTTGTTCCTGTGCGATTGATGTGTGTGAGTGCGCTTTAGGTGGGTGTGTGTGAGTGAGTGTGCTTTTACGTGTGTGTGTCCTCCAACTGGTAGTCTTTTGGATTGGTTTAAGACTCCCTCTGCTGGGACACTTGTCTTTGTGAACGATGACCTACACCATCTTCCATACACCTTTGCAATCCAAAAGATGTGAGACACCTTCAGATAGAAAAGTGATGTATAGAGCGGACACAATTCACTTTTCTCCATACGGCAGAGAAGCAGGTCCACTCTATGCATGACATTTCTGTCCTGATTGCTGTTGTTTAACTCTCTCTCACGCTTGGTAAATCCAAAATGGACAATGGTGGATATGTTAAAGGGGAGGTGAAGCACCTTTTTAAATGGGATGAACCCATGTTTCCTGCACCTTTGATAAAAGGTTTTGATGTGTTGTGTGGAGAATCAACCCAAGGGATGGCCTTGTTCAATTACTTTTTAAGCTGCATCCTTCCTCCCTTTCCTTGATGTAAGCACTTCAGGGAAGGGACTAAAGGAAGGGTGCATTTAGAGAGTATAGGAACATAGCCTGCGTCTCAGATCTGTGGATGTGGGATGCACTAGGATGACTCCTGTTGTAAATATTGGGACCGTTGAGCTGACTTTCTTTCTACGCTCGTCTAACGATTTCCTGTGTAGGGTGATTGTGTAAAAGTGTGGAAGCGATGAAAGAGGACTGTTTTTTTTTTATATATATTTTTATTTTTTACTTGGTCTCGCGTGTTGTCGAGACGTCATGGAGACTGGTGTGTGTGAGCTCCCAGCATGCATTTGGCCTACAGGTCAGAGGAGGATGATGGTTGCTTTGGTCTTAAAGTACTGGCCTAATGTGCTACTGAGTTGGTGTGACTGAAGGGAGGGAGGAGGGGTCATGTTTAGGGAGAGAGGTGTCATGGCTGCAGACTGTCTGTCCATCAGAATATTGTACAGAAAAAATATTATTTTTCAAAATATTTTTTATTTTATTGCTTATGTTTTCTTTAAAGAAACATGTACTGTAAAGACCTTAAAGAAATGCTACTAATTGAAGGTGGTGAATGATTTACCTACTTCTTGCTGAAGAAAACATTGAAAAGGAAAGAAAGATAACTGTACGATAGCTAGACAGAGCACCGATAGTTAGACAGAGAACTGTATATATTTTTTTCATTGTTTGTGATGAGGGTTCCATGAGAGGTTCTTCCAGGGGGGGGGGGGGGGAGGGGGGACTAGGGCACTGTACTGTCTATTGGGGGGAATGATTTTTGGGGAGGTGGGTGGGTAGTAGTGGGTGTGTGACGCTATAGAGGTCTGAATTACAAACTTTGCACCTGTTATTGAACCTATACACCAGGGTCTGATTTCACCCTGCTGAACAGATCCCATGATATTATGGACACTGTCAGATCCACTCTTGTTCACCACCTGCTGTTCACATGTGGTACTGGAGCTACCACCAGATGACAGTATTTCCCCCACAGACCATAGTCATTGACTGAGTTGGTTACTAAGTGATCAAAGTTCAGTTTTGCGTGTTTTGGAGGGGGTTACTTCTCTCAGCTCTGACGCACAAGACTAAAGGAACAGAAAGGAATGTTTGTTTGTGTGGGACAGGACAGTTCAAGCTGATTCATCCTCCATCCCTACAGGTAGATGTCCCTCCTCCCCCAACACACACATCTCAAGAGGATGGACAAACAAAGGCAGTGTCCAGTGTGGTGTGTATAGGCTTGGAGAAGGACCTTTTTTACATATACATATATAAATATGAATATATGTATAGATATATACTGTATATTATACATAGAGGCACTAAAGAAGTTGGATTGTTAGTCGTGCACTCTCAGCATGAGGTATATACCCACAAACCGCTTATTGAAACCAGTGCAGTAGCATCCCCAATGTCTCTGCCCCTGCTCCTTGCCCTCTGTGACCCTGTAGTGCCAGTGCTCATTCTGTTCTCATTGTTTTCCAAGTGCCAATAACTTTGTGAAACCCCTTAACTGTGACCCAATATTATTCAAGGTAATTGCACATTAACTAATGTAAAGAAAAATCATTAAGATAAATGTCAACATGGATTAAAAAAAACTATCTTAAAAGGTTTGTAACAAATTATTTGTGACCTCGCTCCTTTTTTTCCAAATATTTGTACCACTGACAAGATTGACTTGTAAATTATAGGTTTGCTACCTGCTGTAATTAGACATGATCAAAGGTCACTCTGTTGTGGTGATTTTGGCAAAAATGAAGATGGGCCATTTAAAGTGAGAGCACCAAATGGAATGTGGGCAAGGGAGTGCATAGTAAGTGAATCAAATCACAGCTCATCAAATGAATGCTTCTTGGTTCCATTTGGACCTTGACTTAGAAATTATGCATACAACTTCTATTGGACAGGGACATAGAGTCCAGATGGAGGATAGGACAGGAAAAGTCTCTAAATTACAATAACACAATCTGAACCGGTCTTTCTGTGTTAATAGAATAAGACATTGTCATGAATGAACATATATGAAACTCCACCATTTTTCAGTGTTTGGTTTACCTTTCATGTAATATAAAGCATTAGGTCTTGAAGAAACCATGTAAAAGCCATGCAAAAAATATATATATTTCACCTTTCTTTAACCAGGTAGGCCAGTTGAGAACAAGTTGTGAAATGAATGAAAGCTTGCTGAGGGAGAAAGTTTTCTTTGCCAATCCAGAGACAGTTGACTGATAGTTTGATTAGCACTGAGCACCATGGCTTGCTTGCTCCTTTCATCAATGTCAGATTTCCAGCGGCATCCTTGCTGCCAGATGTGCATCCCAAAATAAATGAGTTGAGTTGACCCCAAAACGCGCCACCACTGGATTAAGCGCGCTCCCGATGCCCATATTTGGCCTCAGGGAAGCAGAGCGCAGAGTCTTGACAACACCAAATAAGGAGATGTGTTCTGACGCAATCCCTAATGTTTCACACTTTATATGGCCAATGGAAGCGAGGGTCTCCTAGGCGCGTCATGGATTTTTCACGGCAGCGCGCTCGCCTCGGTTACCCGTCGGATGTACTTTATATGGGCATCTGTTGATAACCCCTCTGAAAAACAGCCCCCATGGGAGTAATGTTATAGTAATGTGAAGCAAGAAAAACATGACGATTCAAGAGTAATTTATCAACACAGCTTTTCCCAGAAAAAAATCATTATATAATGTCTTTGATTGGTGGTCTTGGCCTGATACCAGTAGCTAAATATAAGGCTATTGAGGCATATCATTTTTGTTCAAATGATTAATTTAAAAAAATTGGAACAGTATCAAATGCACATTTTTTTTATTTAACCTTTAATTAGCCTATAGGCTAATCTATTTTGCAAGAAAGACATGTTCAAGAAAGCAGCAGTCCACTTACACAAGAAAATGCAATTCCCTTCCACTTAATAATAGATGCCACACACACACACACAATTAGCCTAGTAATAGTAAGACAATGCAACAACTCAATGGCACCGATATTTTATGAATTTCATGGGTTTCTCAGTTTCTGTTTTTTTCATTAGTATACAGTATACCTGTTGACAGTAGTCAGATTTGCATTCATATTCGGTTGTTCAAATTACACAATTATGCAAACAAATGTGGTACAAATAAACACAGCCTAAACACAACCTACACATGTGTCTAGTCATAAATAGTAGTCTAAATATAGTGTAGGAGGCTAACATGTTATCCGCAGCTCTTGTGGGGCTTTTGGCATAGGAGGAGCTCATGGAAGAATTTACACCTCTCAGATGACAGCAAGCCACTGACGTCAGCGAATATATAATAAAGCGGCTGTATAGGCACGTTCATGTATGTGTGTGTGTGTGTGTGTGAAGTTTGGAGAATCTAGGCCCTAACGGTAAAGGAAGGTCCAAAGTTGTGGCAATCAAATTAAAGAGTCTCTAAACGTCTTAAGATCAATAATAAGCAACAACATGGAGGTCAGCGCTGAGGCCAAGAGGATTATGGTCCACGCTCTAGGCAAACTATATAGCTCGCGCGCCCAGCGCGGGGGACACCGTCTACACCGGAGCCTGCTGCTCACGCTCGTAATGCAGTCCGCCCGGGATATCTACCACGCATCGCAGGCCAGTTGTGAAACCACGACAGCAGCAGAGACGATCCAGCAAGAGTCGCCGATGGAGGAAACAACTGGAGACCGTTTGGAGAGGGAGGTTTCATCGTCTCTGTCTGGACTACCTGCGATCCCCCAGCCCCAGGAGATTCCAGTATCCTCCGAGGACGAAACGAACTCACACCCGCTGCACTGCAGTGTAACAGCAGGTAGAGAAGATAAGGAGAACCGGGGCCCGTCGAGGCCTGACCGTAACGCCAGGAAGAGACGGGGCAAGACGGCCGCAGAGCCCGACTTCCTCCCCTGCAAGAAAGCGAAAATGGAGCAAGGGAGAAATACCGTCATACGGAGCTCTGTGAACTGCTACCGTGTTGGTGGGGACTCCCTGGTCTCATCGGTGCCCATGTTAAGAGCCATTGCTGCGTTTTGAAGGGACAATGAAGAGTTTGCTTTGATTTGTGTTCATAAATACAATTGTGTGACGGAGCAGGAGGAATAGGTTATGGGCAAAACTATCCGGGTATGAGCCGGGTAGAGAGAGAGGAGACCACACATGCGTTCAGACACTATAAATTGCTGTGGTCTCTAATGTTGGAAACTGGGCTATCCCGGGAACTCAGTGGAGGTTTCTCCGAAAATTTGAGCTTGTTTTGTGAAAGAGGTGACTGACTGATCGTTACGGTCAAAGAGTTCATGCTCTCCCGCTGTGACTTTCCCCGCTGGCTGTGCGCCAAAAGAGGGAGATGGAAGAACATTGGTCTAATACTTTCTGGGGCTGGGCCTGGTCGAAAAGGACTGAAAACAATACACAGCACAAGCCTAAACCGACTGAATAGTGCTGGTTACAAGGACTTTTATAGCCTACACGTGCGCCATGATGCTGGAAATACTAGACCAACCATTTGCTATTAATCACTGCCATGGGTCCTAGTAATCTAAACATTTGACCTATTACATAAATTGATCAATTAAATGTTCTGAATGTTCTACCTATGATACATTCACATGTATATTTTGTTAATTTGTACGTTAATTGGTTAAACTGTGGAACTTTTCTTCCATAAAAACCAAAATGAATTGTATCGACACTGATAACCAAAACTGTGAAACAAACCATTCCAATAACACTACCTCAGTTTGATTTATTAAAACGTTTTATAATGAACCTTTTCTCGTTTCCTTTTAACTTGTTGTAGCCCTGTGGAAACGATTCATCATGACATGGGTGCCCACTGCGCACACACTGGTTGAATCAACGTTGTTTCCACTTCATTTCAACCCCCCAAAATCTGTTTTAACGTGGAAGACTGGTTGGATTTTTTTTATACACCGTTTAACTTAAATCCTGATGACATGGTCACATTTTTGGTGAATTCACGTTAGTTGACAACTCAACCAAACGTAAATAAAACATTAACATTGAACTGACATCTCTACCCTGTGGTTGGGCGGATGTGGGTGTGGTATGGAGTCCGCGTGACTAAAGAAACAAGGGTAGTAAGAATATTGCCCCATGGAGTGTGTGGGGAGGAAACAGCAATGGGTGTGATGAGTCGGAAGCACGCTGTGTCATCGCTATTCTCTCGCTCTCTCTCTCACACACACACACACAGGTTATATTTCCAGGAGGTTACGCTGCTGTAAAGAATGGGACGCAGGACAAACACTATTTCCCAGTCATGAAATTACGTTAGGAATGGGTACAATGTATCACTTTTGTTGTTCACCTAGGGAAAATTGAGAGAGAGGGTCTATTGTGCCACCCTGGCAGCTGTGGAGTACAGTCAGACATGGGACACTGTTCTCCTAGTGGCATACAGGGACATTGGCCTGACCACCCCAATCACAATCTGGGCATGACTGCACGACTGGCCCATGCATCTGGACCAAGATTCTGGTCAGATAATCAGACAAAAAGACAGTGTGAAACGGCAATAAGGGGCTGCCTGGAGCTGCTTTCATGAGGGTTTACAAATGGGTGTTTGTTTTTTCGCTCCTGGGGGCCGATTCCGAACCAAGTTAAGCGCATGTAAATGGAAAGTAATTCCCTTTGTATGCACTTTTTTCTCTATGCTTTTTCTGACCTTGAATTGAATGAGAATAGCACCTGCAATTCGTTCTGTGTGGAGATGTAAGAAATGAAGGTGTGGTGGAGGTGTTTTTGCAGATATTCTGTATAATGACCTTCACTAATTCCCTCATTTCCACCACTTTTATGTGCGAGGAAACCATAAATAAGGTCGAGCAAACCTGCCGGTACCAAGTGTAAAAACCTCTACTTTCTTTGTGAAGGAAAAGCAGCCAACAAGTGCTCAGCATACAGTTGAAGTCAGAAGTATACATACACTTAGGTTGGGGTCATTAAAACTGGTTTTTCAACCACTCCACAATTTTCTTGTTAACTATAGTTTTGGCAAGTCGGTTAGGACATCTACTTTGTACATGACACAGGTCATTTTTCCAACAATTGTTTACAGACAGATTATTTCACTTCACTGTATCACAATTCCAGTGGGTCAGAAGCTTACATACACTAAGTTGACTGTGCCTTTAAACAGCTTGGAAAATTCCAGAAAGTGATGTCATGGCTTTAAAAGATTCTGACAGGCTTATTGACATCATTTGAGGCAATTGGAGGTGTATCTGTGGATGTTTTTCAAGGCCTACCTTCAAACTCAGTGCCTCTTTGCTTGACATCATGGGTAAATGAAAAGAAATCAGCCAAGACGTCAGAAAAAAAAATGTTGACCTCCACAAGACTGGTTCATCCTTGGGTGCAATTTCCAAATGCCTGAAGGTACCACGTTCATCTTTACAAACAATAGTACGCAAGTATAAACACCATGGGACCACGCAGCCGTCATACCGCTCAGGAAGGAGACGCGTACTGTCTCCAAGAGGTGAAAGTACTTTGTGCAAATCAATCCCAGAACAACAGGAAAGGACCTTGTGAAGATGCTGGAGGAAACAGGTACAAAAGAATCTATAACCACAGTAAAATGAGTCCTATATCAACATAACCTGAAAGGCCGCTCAGCAAGAAAGAAGCCACTGCTCCAAAACCGCCATAAAAAAAGCCAGACTATGGTTTGCAACTGCACACGGGGACAAAAATTGTACTTATTGAAGAAATGTCCTCTGGTCTGATGAAACAAAAATAGAACTGTTGGCCATAATGACCATTGTAATGTTTGGAGGAAAAAGGGGAGCCTTGCAAGCCGAAGAATACCATCCCAACAGTGAAGCACGGGGTGGCAGCATCATGTTGTGGAGGTGCTTTGCTGCAGGAGGGACTGGTGCACCTCACAAAATAGATGGCATCATGAGGCAGGGAAATTATGTGGATATATTGAAGCAACATCTCAAGACATCTGTCGGAAAGTTAAAGCTTGGTCGCAAATGGGTCTTCCAAATGGATAATGACCCCAAACATACTTCCAAAGTTGTGGCAAAATGGCTTAAGGACAACAAAGTCAAGGTATTGGAGTGGCCATCACAAAGCCCTGACCTCAAATCTATAGGAAATTTGTGGGCAGAATTGAAAAAGCATGTGCGAACAAGGAGGCCTACAAACCTGACTCAGTTACACCAGCTCTGTCAGGAGGAATGGGCCAAAATTCACCCAACTTATTGTGCAAAGCTTGTGGAAGGCTACCCAAAATGCTTGACCCAAGTTAAACAATTTAAAGGCAATGCTATCAAATACGAATTGAGTGTATGTAAAATTCTGACCCACTGGGAATGTGATGAAATAAATAAAAGCTTAAATAAATCACTCTCTCTACTATTATTCGGACCTTTCACATTCTTAAAATAAAGTGGTGATCCTAACTGACCTAAGACAGGGAATTTCTACTCGGATTAAACGTCAGAAATTGTGAAAAACTGAGTTTAAATGTAAACTTCCGTCTTCAACTGTATGTGGGAACATCCTTCAAGACTGTTGGAAAAACATTCCTCATGAAGCTGGTTGAGAGAATGCCTAGAGTGTACAAAGCTGTCATCAAGGAAAAGGGTGGCTACTTTGAAGAATCTAAAATTTGAAATATATTTTGATTTTTACACTTTTTTGCTTACTACATGATTCCATATGTGTTATTTCATAGTGTTGATTGTCTTTATAATTATTCTACAATGTAGAAATTAGTAAAAAATAAAGAAAAACCTTTTATGAATAGGTTTGTCCAAACGTTTGAATGGTACTGTATGTAAATAAGTTATTTCTGTTTCTTATTTGTAAGAAATTTTCACACTTATCTAAAAACCTGTTTTTGCTTTGTCATTATGCGTTATTGTGTGTAAATTGATGAGGGGAAAAATGTGGAAAAGGGGATGGGTCTGAATACATTACAAATGCAGTGTCTTAGCTGTTGATAAGAGCTAGTTAAAGGAGTAATCCGTTTGGAGAAGAATTAAAAATAGCAATTGTTTTGGATTATTTTTCCTTATGATCCATGGAAGCAAATGTGAAACCAGTAATATGGAAGCAAACTGAAAATCATATCAACACGACATGCATTGTTGCCCCTGTGACATTATAAAAAATATGTTTTAATTTTGTGCCCTCATAATTTGCATTGATTAAATTTGGAGACACAAACTATAGGCTTCTGTAGGGCTGGACGAGTTGATGTATGTGCTATAGAATGTTTTAATTATATGCCTAGGCTTTTCTCTGTTTTATTTTACCATTTGTATCATGTTAGATATTAGCCATGGTCGGGAGCCACTTTCAGTAATACCCACATAAATGTAAAACTGTCACATTAGTGTTTGTTTTCTTCAATTTGTAGCTTACATTTCACATCATTCCATATACAGTTCCATGATTTGTGAGGATTACAGGACTATTGTTCAACCCTTATTGTACACTTGTTTCCACCTTCCAATAGCTCATGGTTTGACCTTGGATATGACAACTTTCAGGATGAATCAAACCAATGTATTTGGATTAATCAATATATTTCATGTGTAAAGGCTCTCCTAACCCCAAAAATACAAGATCAGAGTATTTTGAAATCTACCAGTTGCTGAAACAGAGTCAAATATGCATATACCGTATTTGGTGGGTTTCTTTCATTGATCCCTATATTCTGAACCCATTGTATTCTATTCTCAATATATTCTAGTGAGTCAGTTGTCAAAATTCGAATTAAAGGTACACCGTATTTAAAGGGACGGCTTAAGATAAATGTATTGATAACACTATTGAATGAAAACTACACGAGAAAATCTGTTTGCAAGCAAGTGGGAGTCTGAATACCAACTACTGAGAATTGAATAGGAAAGGTAACTGAACTAAATTACTATCGCCCCGCAGCACTCACTTCTGCCATCATGAACTGCTTTTAGAGGCTAATCAAGGATCATATCACCTCAACCTTACCTGACACCCTAGACCCACTTCAATTTTCTTACCGCCCCAATAGATCCACAGACGATGCAATTACCATCACTATGCACACTGCCCTATCCCATCTGGACAAGAGGAATACCTATGTAAGAATACTGAGACTGAGACAAATCTATTTATATAGCCCTTCGTACATCAGCTGATATCTCAAAGTGCTGTACAGAAACCCAGCCTAAAACCACAAACAGCAAGCAATGCAGGTGTAGAAGCACGGTGGCTAGGAAAAACTCCCTAGAAAGGCCAAAATCTAGGAAGAAACTTAGAGAGGAACCATGCTATGTGGGGTGGCCAGTCCTCTTCTGGCTGTGCCGGGTGGAGATTACAACAGAACATGGCCAAGATGTTCAAATGTTCATAAATAATGGTCAAATAATAATAATAATCACAGGCAGAACAGTTGAAACTGGAGCAGGAGCACGGCCAGGTGGACTGGGGACAGCAAGGAGTCATCATGCCAGGTAGTCCTGAGGCATGGTCCTAGGGCTAAGGTCCTCCGAGAGAGAGAAAGAAAGAGAGAAAGAGAGAATTAGAGAGAGCATACCTAAATTCACACTGGACACCGGAAAGGACAGGGGAAGTACTCCAGATATAACAAACTGACCCTAGCCCCCCGACACATAAACTACTGCAGCATAAATACTGGCGGCTAAGACAGGAGGGGTCAGGAGACACTGTGGCCCCATCTGATGATATCCCCCGGACAGGGCCAAACAGGAAGAATATAACCCCACCCACTTTGCCAAAGCACAGCCCCCACACCACTAGAGGGATATCTTCAACCACCAACTTACCATCCTGAGACAAGGCCGAGTGTAGCCCACAAAGATCTGCGCCACGGCACAACCCAAGGGGGGGCGCCAACCCAGACAGGAAGATCACATCAGTGACTCATCCCACTAAAGTGAAAGAGCACCAGTAAGCCAGTGACTCAGCCCCTGTAATAGGGTTAGAGGCAGAGAATCCCAGTGGAAAGAGGGGAACCGGCCAGGTCAGAGACTGCAAGGGCGGTTCGTTGCTCCAGAGCCTTTCCGTTCACCTTCACATTCCTGGGCCAGACGACACTCAATCATATGACCCACTGAAGAGATGAATCTTCAGTAAAGACTTAAAGGTTGAGACAGAGTTTGCGTCTCTCACATGGGTAGGCAGACCATTCCATAAAAATGGAGCTCGTTGCTCCAGAGCCTTTCCGTTCACCTTCACATTCCTGGGCCAGACGACACTCAATCATATGACCCACTGAAGAGATGAATCTTCAGTAAAGACTTAAAGGTTGAGACAGAGTTTGCGTCTCTCACATGGGTAGGCAGACCATTCCATAAAAATGGAGCTCTATAGGAGAAAGCCCAGCCTCCAGCTGTTTGCTTAGAAATTCTAGGGACAATTAAGAGGCCTGCGTCTTGTGACCGTAGCGTACGTGTAGGTATATACGGCAGTACCAAATCAGAGAGATAGGTAGGAGCAAGCCCATGTAATGCTTTGTAGGTTAGCAGTAAAACCTTGAAATCAGCCCTTGCCTTGACAGGAAGCCAGTGTAGGGAGGCTAGCACTGGAGTAATATGATCAAATTTTGGGGTTCTAGTCAGGATTCTAGCAGCCGTATTTAGCACTAACTGAAGTTTATTTAGTGCTTTATCCGGGTAGCTGGAAAGTAGAGCATTGCAGTAGTCTAAACTAGAAGTAACAAAAGCATGGATTAATTTTTCTGCATCCTTTTGGGACAAAAAGTTTCAGATTTTTGCAATGTTACGTAGATGGAAAAAAGCTGTCCTTGAAACTGTCTTGATATGTTCGTCAAAAGAGAGATCAGGGTCCAGAGTAACACCGAGGTCCTTCACAGTTTTATTTGAGACGACTGTACAACCATTAAGATTAATTGTCAGATTCAACAGAAGATCTCTTTGTTTCTTGGGACCTAGAACAAGCATCTCTGTTTTGTCCGAGTTTAAAAGTAGAACGTTTGCAGCCATCCACTTCCTTATGTCTGAAACACAGGCTTCTAGCGAGGGCAATTTTGGGGCTTCACCATGTTTCATTGAAATGTACAGCTGTGTGTCATCCGCATAGCAGTGAAAGTTAAAATTATGTTTTCGAATGACATCCCCAAGAGGTAAAATATATAGTGAAAACAATAGTGGTCCTAAAACGGAACCTTGAGGAACACCGAAATGTACAGTTGATTTGTCAGAAGACAAACCACCACAGAGATAAACTGACATCTTTCTGACAGATAAGATCTAAACCAGGCCAAAACTTGTCCGTGTAGACCAATTTGGGTTTCCAATCTCTCCAAAAGAATGTGGTGATCGATGGTATCAAAAGAGGCACTAAGGTCTAGGAGCACAAGGACAGATGCAGAGCCTCGGTCTGATGCCATTAAAAGGTCATTTACCACCTTCACAAGTGAAGACTCAGTGCTATGATGGGTCTAAAACCAAACTGAAGCATTTTGTATACATTGTCTGTCTTCAGGAAGGCAGTGAGTTGCAACAGCCTTTTCTAACATTTTTGAGAGGAATGGAAGATTCGATATAGGCCGATAGTTTAAAAAAAAAATAATTTGGGTCAAGGTTTGGCTTTTTCAAGAGAGGCTTTATTACTGCCACTTTTAGTGAATTTGGTACACATCCAGTGGATAGAGAGCCATTTATTATGTTCAACATAGGAGGGCCAAGCACAGGAAGCAGCTCTTTCAGTAGTTTAGTTGGAATAGGGTCTAGTATGCAGCTTGAAGGTTTAGAGGCCATGATTATTTTCATCATTGTGTCAAGAGATATAGTACTAAAACACTTGAGTGTCTCTCTTGATCCTAGGTCCTGGCAGACTTGTGCAGACTCAGGATAACTGAGTCCATAATTTGCTTTCTAATGATCATCATCTTTTCCTCAAAGAAGTTCATGAATTTATTACTGCTGAAGTGAAAGCCATCCTCTCTTGGGGAATGCTGCTTTTTGGTTAGCTTTGCGACAGGATAAAAAAATGAATTTCGGGTTTGTTCTTATTTTCCTCAATTAAGTTGGAAAAATAGGATGATTGAGCAGCAGTAAGGGCTCCTCGATACTGCACGGTACTCTTTCCAAGCTAGTCGGAAGACTTCCAGTTTGGTGTGGCGCCATTTCCGTTCCAATTTTCTGGAAGCTGCTTCAGAGCTCGGGTATTTTCTGTATACCAGGGAGCTAGTTTCTTATGAGTAATGTTTTTAGTTTTTAGGGGTGCAACTGCATCTAGGGTATTGCGCAAGGTTAAATTGAGTTCCTCAGTTACAGTGGGGCAAAAAAGTATTTAGTCAGCCACCAATTGTGCAAGTTCTCCCAATTAAAAACATGAGGGAGGCCTGTAATTTTCATCATAGTTACACTTCAACTATGACAGACAAAATGAGGAAAAAAAATCCAGAAAATCACATTGTAGGATTTTTAATGAATTTATTTGCAAATTATGGTGGAAAAGAAGAATTGTGTACCTATGATGACAATTACACGCCTCTCTCATCTTTTTAAGTGGGAGAACTTGCACAATTGGTGGCTGACTAAATACTTTTTTGCCCCACTGTAGGTGGTTAACTGATTCTACACTCGCCAGTTTTAGCTTTAGCCAGCACCATCTTCAGATTAGCCTTAACGTCGGTAGCCCTGCCCCCTGGTAAACAGTGTATGATCGCTGGATGATTCGTTTTAAGTCTAATACTGCGGTTAATGGAGTCACCAATGACTAGATTTTTCAATTTGTCAGAGCTAATAGTGGGAAGCTTCGGAGTCTCAGACCCCGTAACGGGAGGAGTAGAGACAAGAGAAGACTCGGCCTCTGACTCCGACCCGCTGCTTAATGGGGAAAACCGGTTAAAAGTTTCTGTCGGCTGAATGAGCGACACCGGTTGAGCGTTCCTACAGTATTTCCCTCCAGAAACCGTGAGAAAGTGACGCTGTTTCATCCTTTCACACACTGAAATTACCCTTGCCTAATGATCTTACACTGAAATTACCCTTGCCTAACGATTGCGTCTGAAGCTGGGCTTGTAGCACAGCTATCTTCACCATAAGGTGATCGTTCTCCTGTATATTATGAGTACAGCGACTGCAATTATAAGGCATCATGTTAATGTTACTACTTAGCTTCAGCTGTTGGGAGGTCCTGACAAACCACGTCCAGATAAAGCATCCGGAGTGAAAAAGTTGAATGAAAAAAAAGTTGAGGGAAAAACAAAAATATAAACAGTAATTAAAAAGTAAAAACCGTAAAGTTGTCAGGTAGCAAAGTAAGGTTGGCAATAAAATGCACAGCAACACGTAAACAAGTCTGCAAGTCGTGACCGGAAATGGCGTCAATCAATGAAGCAGGTACAGGGGATGCATTTGGTACCTCTACCTACATGTACATATTACCTCAATTACCTCGACTAACCGGTACCCCCGCGTATTGACTCTGTCCCAGAACCTGCTGTTTTTAGCCTCCATATTGACTCTGTACCGTAACCTGCTGTATATAGCCTCCATATTGACTCTGTACCGGAATCTGCTGCATATAGCCTCCATATTGACTCTGTACCGGAACCTGCTGTTTATAGCCTCCATATTGACTCTGTACCGGAACCTGCTGTTTATAGCCTCCATATTGACTCTGTACTGGAACCTGCTGTATATAGCCTCCATATTGACTCTGTACCGTAATCTGCTGCATATAGCCTCCATATTGACTCTGTACCGGAACCTGCTGCATATAGCCTCCATATTGACTCTGTACTGGAACCTGCTGTATATAGCCTCTGTCGTGTCTTTGGCTATGCCTGATTAAGTGATATGACATCCTATTCTATAAAATAATATCTCCGTAATTAATATTACCTGATTGAGCTAATCATGTAAATGTAATTAACTAGAGAGTCGGGCACCACGAAATAATATTTATAGAGCTGTCATCTTCCGAATAAACTCTTAAAACCTCTACTGACTCCCCATCCCGCATGTGGGAGCGTAATCATCGCCTGACACTAATTAGCATAACGCAACGGACATAAATATTCCTAGAAAATATTCCTATTCATGAAAATCACAAGTGAAATATATTGAGACACAGCTTAGCCTTTTGTTAATCACCCTGTCATCTCAGATTTTCAAAATATGCTTTACAGCCAAAGCTAGACAAGCATTTGTGTAAGTTTATTGATAGCCTAGCATAGCATTTTGTCCAGCTAGCAGCAGGTAACTTGGTCACGGAAAACAGAAAAGCAATCAAATTAAATTGTTTACCTTTGATGAGCTTCGGATGTTTTCACTCACGAGACTCCCAGTTAGATAGCAAATGTTCCTTTTTTCAAAAAATATTATTCTTCACGTTTGGCTGAGAAATTGCCCGGAAATTGTAGTCACGAATACGGCAATTTTTTTTCCAAATTAGCTCCATAATATCGACAGAAACATGGCAAACGTTGTTTATAATCAATCCTCAACGTGTTTTTCAATTATCTATTCGATAATATATCCATCGGGACAATTCGTTTTTCAGTAGGACCGATTGGAGTAATGGCTACCTCTGTATTTTACGAGAGAATCTCTCTGGGGGCATCAGGTGACCACTTGCGTAATGAAGCCACCTACGGCTATTCTTCAACATAAATGCGTAAAACTACGTCACAATGCTGTAGACACCTTGGGAAATACGTAGAAAGCGTAATCTGATTGATAGCCCATTCACAGCTCAATAGGGACTCATTGGAACGCAGAGCTTTCAAAACCTGGGCCACTTCCGGATTGGATTTTTCTCAGGCTTTCGCCTGCAACATCAGGTCTGTTATACTCACAGACAATATCTTTACAGTTTTGGAAACATTAGTGTTTTCTATCCTAAGCTGTCAATTATATGCATATTCTAGCATCTTGTCCTGACAAAATATCCTGTTTACTACAGGAAAGTTTTTTTTTCTCCAAAAATGAAAATACTGCCCCCGAGTCACAACAGGTTTTAAAGACCTAGTAATATTTTACATCAATAGCAGTCAATATTAATCGTCATCTTAATTCAGTCTCATCTGAAAGTTGTAAATTCTTGGTTATCTGCACGAACCCTGGCTAACATTCAGTAATACAAAATTGGGTTGAATTATTTATTTACTAAATACCTAACTAATCACACAGAATTACACATACACATAATTAAACCATAACTTGATTACAAATTACGTCATAAAGGAAAACGTCCCTAGCGGGAGGAACAGATATGACAGCTTGTTACACAAAAGAAAAGGGGCTGGGTTTGAGTGAAAGAGCGGGAAGACTGAGGAACAAAGGGAAGAAGCTGTGCTATCGTAAATACAGTATTTTATGCATTCTAAATTACCGCCCACTTGGAAAAGGAAAATGCAATAAATATTTACTCTGAGCTGCGCTTCGGTAGGTTGGTGGTAGATGGAAGGCCATGTTGCCCAACCGAGTCCTTTGATGAATGTCTCTGGTTGTCAATTGGATACGTTGTAGTAACGTCGTTGAGTGATAGACGGGATACTCTGTCTGTTCCTTCCTAACCCTCGTTTGCATCTGCTGTTGCTAACTCAACGGCTAGGAGGTATCACTTCTGTAGTGAATAAGAGTTCAAATTTTAAACCATTCGCAACCAAAGCTCACGCTGATGTTGGCTTCGTTCTGTAGTTATTATCTGAACCATTCTGACATAGGACCGTCGTCCTCATATCCTCGGAACAGGAGGTTACATTGTCGTCAAGGGCATATATAGGAAGGGAGAGGAGGGCGTGTTTGAAAAGTTTTATAGCCCATGTCCCTTCACAGGGGCTGGCCACTGATTGAGCAGAGCCCTATCTTATGAAAACCCAAATCTCACATTTTAGAAGCTAAAATCACATTTCATCCCATCACGAATAATTTCATATTCAAACATTTAAATTGAACAACAATTCCATGTGAATCCGATAACTCTAATGTGTAGACTTTCCACTGTAGAGTTTATGTCATCTTTTCATTGATAAGAATATCTCAGATGACAACCGAACTGACATCATATTCATTAAGTACCAACGCATATGTTCCATTGGCCAGATTACCAGAATATAGTTAATTTCCCCCCACCTTCTGATGTTCCCAGAATCTCTATGTTAACCAAGGGTTTTGCAAATGTAACATCAGTAGGGTAGAGAGAGGAAAAAGGGGGGAAGAGGTATTTATGACTGTCATAAACCTATCTCCCCAGGCCAACGTCATGACACCTCCATATTGACTCTGTACTGGAACCTGCTGTTTATAGCCTCCATATTGACTCTGTACTGGAACCCCCTGTATATAGCCTCCATATTGACTCTGTACCGGAACCTGCTGTATATAGCCTCCATATTGACTCTGTACTGGAACCTGCTGTATATAGCCTCCATATTGACTCTGTACTGGAACCCCCTGTATATAGCCTCCATATTGACTCTGTACCGGAACCCCCTGTTTATAGCCTCCATATTGACTCTGTACCGGAACCTGCTGTATATAGCCTCCATATTGACTCTGTACTGGAACCCCCTGTATATAGCCTCCATATTGACTCTGTACCGGAACCTGCTGTATATAGCCTCCATATTGACTCTGTACTGGAACCACCTGTATATAGCCTCCATATTGACTCTGTACTGGAACCCCCTGTATATAGCCTCCATATTGACTCTGTACCGGAACCTGCTGTATATAGCCTCCATATTGACTCTGTACTGGAACCTGCTGTATATAGCCTCCATATTGACTCTGTACTGGAACCCCCTGTATATAGCCTCCATATTGACTCTGTACCGGAATCTGCTGTATATAGCCTCCATATTGACTCAGTACCGGAACCTGCTGTATATAGCCTCCATATTGACTCTGTACCGGAACCTGCTGTATATAGCCTCCATATTGACTCTGTATCGGTACCTGCTGTTTATAGCCTCCATATTGACTCTGTACTGGAACCCCCTGTTTATAGCCTCCATATTGACTCTGTACTGGAACCCCCTGTTTATAGCCTCCATATTGACTCTGTACTGGAACCACCTGTATATAGCCTCCATATTGACTCTGTACTGGAACCCCCTGTATATAGCCTCCATATTGACTCTGTACTGGAACCCCCTGTATATAGCCTCCATATTGACTCTGTACCGGAACCTGCTGTATATAGCCTCCATATTGACTCTGTACTGGAACCCCCTGTATATAGCCTCCATATTGACTCTGTACTGGAACCCCCTGTATATAGCCTCCATATTGACTCTGTACCGGAACCTGCTGCATATAGCCTCCATATAGACTCTGTACCGGAACCTGCTGTATATAGCCTCACTACTGTTATTTTACTGTTGCTCCTTAATTATTATTATTTAAAAAATATATATATTCTTGAAACTGCATTGTTGGTTAATGGCTAGTGAATACCTGTTGTATTCGGCGCATTATTTCATTTTATTATATTTTATTTTAGAGGCTGCTGCCCTATATAGATAGACATGGAATCACTGGCCATGTTAATAATGGAACACTAGTCACTTTAATAATGTTTACATGCTTTACTCTTCTCATATGTATTTACTGTATTATATTCTACTGTATTTTAGTCAATGCCACTCCAACATTGCTCGTCCTAATATTTATATATTTCTTAATGCCATTCTTTTACTTTTAGATTTGTGTGTATTTTTGTGAATTGTTAGATATTACTGCACTGTTGGAGCTAGGAACACAAGCATTTCACTACACCTGCAATAACATCTGTTAATGTGTGTATGTGACCAATAACATCTGTTAATGTGTGTATGTGACCAATAACATCTGTTAATGTGTGTATGTGACCAATAACATCTGCTAACATGTGTATGTGACCAATAACATTTGATTTGATTTGAAAGGTGTGCGTAGGAAAGGCATATATTTCCTATATCGGAATCGGGCCCCTTGGAGAGTAGGCTATACTAGCCCATGGAGTGTGAACAATGTTGTTTATTCTGCCTTCCACCTTAGCTGTGTGTTTGGTCTGGCCCGGGTATGGAAGGAGTAGGGGAGAGAAATGAAGGAAAGAGGGAGGTGGAGGGAGAGAGCGGGGGAAATAGAGGGGGGCAGGATACAGGAAGTGGAGCTGGCAGCAGAATGCGGGGGAGGATGCGTGTGTGTGTGTGTGTGTCTGTGGGAGGGGGGTGGTGAAGTATTAGGGGTGTTATATATAGAACAGACATTAGAACAGAACACCTCACACATCCGCCTGGCTCACATCTGGCCAACAGGCAGCACCAGGAAAAGGGAGGGATGGAGAGGAGGGAGAGAGCGAGGGGTTGTGTACCTCTGGCAGTTACATGACATTTCAATAGCACAGCTAATTGGATTAATAAAGGAAGCAGAGTGAAATAAAACTTTAGTTAGTTATCCTGATAATACAGATTTTTCCTATCAATTATTGGAGGTTTTTTTATGAGCCAGTTTCAGGGTTTCCATCTCACCTGCACAGTATTTATTCCTGCGTTCTTCCATTTGATGAACAGACAATGTCTCAATAAAATAGATAGGTAACAACTGAAAGTCTGCATACTGCTTTATAACTTGTTATACACATGCATACGTTTTTATGATGTCTTACTATAAGGCTTTTAATACGGTTGTCACCTACATATTCACTTTTAGATGAGTGCATCATACAACAGCAGAATGAACTGAAATGTGTGAGGAGAGAAAAGGTGAGCAGAGAAGAAGCATGTTTTTAGACAGGAGGAAATACAGTGGAGAAAAAAGGAGGAATGCGGTGGAGGAATGTGTGAGGAGAGAAGAGATGGACATAAGGTAGGAGAAGAGAGAGGTAGGTTGAGGGAAGGATATGGGGCATTGGGGGAGCAGAGAGGGGCCGGTTGAGGGAAAGAATGTGGGGGTCTTAGGGAAAGGGGGAAGGAGTGGAGAATAGGAGGGGAGTAGAGGTGTGGAATGTGACATCGGCCCATTGATTGTACTGCTAATGTTTCAAGCAGCAATCTGATCTGAAGCTGTCCTCTCTAAAGTACACAGAACACACAGGGCAAGCAGGGGGGACACTAGAAACAGACCAGAACACACAGGGTAGACAGGGGGGACACTAGAAACAGCCCAGAACACACAGGGTAGACAGGGGGGACACTAGAAACAGACCAGAACACACAGGGTAGACATGGGGGACACTAGAAACAGCCCAGAACACACAGGGTAGGCAGGGGGGACACAAGAAACAGACCAGAACACACAGGGTAGGCAGGGGGAACACAAGAAACAGACTAGAACACACTGGGCAGGTAGGGGGAACACTAGAAACAGCCCAGAACACACAGGGTAGGCAGGGGGGACACTAGAAACAGACTAGAATATATAGGCTAGGGAGGGGGAACACTAGAAACAGACCAGAACACAGGGAAGGCTGGAATAACAATAGAAACAGACCAGAACACACCCAGTGGGCACACAATGGTTGAATCAACTTTGTTTCCATGTCATTTCAATGAAATTACGTTGGAATAGAGGTTGAACTGATGTCTGTACCCAGTGGGACAGGGCAGGCAGGGGAACACTAGAAACAGCCCAGAACACACAGGGCAGGCAGGGGGAACACTAGAAACAGACGGGAGTTAGCAGAGACACCATATTTACACTCCTAAATCCACGTATACACACTACCTTACACACTCTGTTACACACATCAAACGTCTCTACTTCTCCAAATCTATAACCCCATGCAAACACACTCTCATTCTCACTATAATACACCCTTTCACTCAAACATACGCACACATTCAAGCATACACTTGAAAACACACACAAAAAAAGAAACGGAAGTCTCTCCAGACCAACAGTGTGCATTCTCTCTGGTTTTTATTCATTAGGAAGAATTCTGTCTGGAATTACAAAATGCACGGGTAGAAATAGCGGTGAGATAGGTTGAGAGTGTGAGAGATAAGAGTGAGAGAGAAATAGAGAGGGAGTGAGTGAGAGATAAAAGATCCCACAGCCAGAGTTTTAAGGGTTACATCATCAGATTTGGCTGGCTCCTGGCCCCACCCAAAAGTAGGCAGGGATATCCCCATCTCTTTTAATTTGATTCTCTTCTTTAAAACAGGAGTTCTCTTTTTTTGTAGTGTCCTGAACATGGTTGTGTAGTGTCTCACCTCCATGTTTACAGTTAACAGCTGGCAACATAAATAAACAAACCAACTTCGATTCTCAGCTGATGTTTTTTTTTTTTTATATATTTTTTAAACCTTTTTTGTTCTCAAAAATAGAAGGAAGAAAGAAAACATGTTGCTTAGTAAAAACATCTATCTATATTCATATATTTTTTAAAATCTGAATTCATATTCTTATTTTTTGATTCCTGAAGATGACTGTTCACCCACGGTGTGGCATGCACATAGCACATGCAGTTCTGGAAGTAGATGTTTTCCCTTTTTTTGGTATTTTTTTGGTACTTAAAATGCTTTTATTTCTATGTTTTCCATAGCAGCTCATACATTGCTTTTTGAAGAAACAGTGGGGTTATTTAGAATATGTGTTGTTAGTGGATGGTTGGTCAGTACAGGACACAATGATTGACAGTGAATGTTAGGGCCTCTCATAGTTTCAATTGTAGGGTGATTGACATCTTATTTCATCTTGCACACAGACACACAAACATTCTGACACTCGCTCACAAACACAGGCTAACTCACACACACACACACACACACACACACACACACACACACACACACACACACACACACACACACACACACACACACACACACACACACACACACACACACACACTTACCAACTCAAATGTCATCACAAAATATTCAAAGCAAATAAACAAATGAAATGAAATATCCAACGAAAACAGCTAGCTATTGATGTACACACACACATTGAATGTACACACACATTCTTGCTATAAAAGAATGCATTCATACACAGACACACACGCAAACGCACACACGCCATACGCACGTACATGCATACTTGCTACAGCCAAGAGCTACATACTGAGAGTGTATCTGTATATTCCTATCTTATCAGTGTTGTGATGTGACTTATACACATCTATGACATTCCTACGTTAGATGAATACTGTAAAGGCAATGTGCCTGTGCACTTTCTGGTCAAAGTGTGGTACATAGAATCATGGGATATATCTTTACAGTACATCAGAATCCAGATATGTGCAGATCTAACTGCGCTATATCTATGGCAGCCGTGAACAAACACTGTTACCTGACGCTAATGGTTTTGACATGGGGTGTAATAATAAGAATAATAATGACAATTCTAATAAATGAATGGTTCACTATGGCAATCCTCAAAGTCCGGCAACTGTGAGAGAGACACTGTACGGGACAGTGGTGGGTATTAGGATGGATGTTAGGTTGAGGGGCACAAAGACACACAAAAAGAGAATAGGGTGACACAGGACACAGAGGTTTGGCAGAAAAGACCCAGTCATTGTTTCTCCCATGCATTTTCATTGGCTGTGATACATGTCCTGTGCATTTGTGATTGGCTGTGTTACATGTCCTGAACACAAAGGAGGTGATCCACCAGTGACAGACAACACTTAAACCTTATGCTCCCAGTTTAAAGACAGATACGAAAACATTGGAATCCGACAGTCAAAATAGAAGGGGTGATCCAATGATACAATAGGACAGGGATGCAATGTATTGCATACAGTGCCACCTAGAGGGCCAAACTGGTAGAGGAGCTCTGTCTCATTACTGCTTTATCTGGTCTACTTTAGTCTGTAGACCCCGTTACCTAAGCAAGACCATTTAGCTGCCCTATATTTACCCAAATGATTAGTATATGTAAACAACTGTCCAATGAACAAGTATACATGTCAGATACATGATTTCCTGTATGATGTTAGACATTGTCATTTTTTAAAAGTTCCTTTTCCCTTCCCCACCGTATTACACTGTATCAGAGTCATTCCTATGATTACTCCTGTTCCCACAATGCACCTCTCTGACAAAGCTCCGCCCACCAGCCGGACCAGTGGACCACCAACCAGACAGAACGTCTCACAAAAATAAGATGGTGACGCGCTGAGCACAATCGAATCGAAAGTAACAAACACAAATACAAGACTAAAATAATTCTCTCTCACAAGCATGAACATCGTCATCATCATCATCATCACCATTATCATCATCGTTATTATTATCATCATCGTCATTATCATAATCATCAATAGTATTGTTATCAGTATCTATAGAACCATTATCACTATTAATAACAAATAAACGAAAGGTGAAGAGGTTCCCTCCTTTCATCGGCCTTTCTTTCTCTCTCTCTCTTTTCATCGCTCTTTCAAACACAAACCCTGGAAGACTAGAGACATATCTCTGGTTTGAACGAGGCTATGCATCAGCAGATGAAGAGCCAATAAGGACCATGGAGCGTGCTTGTAACTTCCTCCCCCAGTTTCAACTCCCTTTTAATATGAACCTATAATATGTGGGGTCTGCGTTTTCATACTTTCCTGCCTTCTTTCCTTCCATGAAATAAAAGTAGGCCATGTAACAAAATATCTACTTCCTTGAAAATGATTGTGCAATCTCAGCCACATCAACAGTTATAATTTGGCACAGAGCATTTCAATAAGAACAAAGTGGGAAATAGATCATCCTGTCCCTCTGCATAAAAAAGGCTTGGACCTTGTGCTTCTCTTCCTCATCGCCTCATCTCTCCATCCATCCTAACTATCCTGATTATACATCCAGCACAGGAAGAGAGAGAGAGAGAGAGAGAGAGAGAGAGGGACGCCTCATCTCTCCATCCATCCTAACTATCCTGATTATACATCCAGCACAGGAAGAGAGAGAGAGAGAGACGCCTCATCTCTCCATCCATCCTAACTATCCTGATTATACATCCAGCACAGGAAGAGAGAGAGAGAGAGAGAGAGAGAGGGACGCCTCAGGGAGAAGAGAGAGAAACAAAGGGATTACAGGAAAAAGAGAGAACCCCACAGACTAATATAGAAAGGACCCAGGGATAGTTTCCCCCACATTACAGTAGTTTCTCTTTGTTATCATTTTTTTGTATCAATCATGCAGGATTCCACAGGTTTTTAAACTCTGCAAGTTCCAACGAAGCTGTGCGGGTGCAACAGAAGAATCAAGCTTCAATGTTTCGAAGAAGAAGAAGAAGAAGAAGAGGAAGAGGGAAAAGTAGCAGCCGCAGGAGTAGAAGAAGAAATACTGAAGAAAATGTTTGTTTTTAAGTTTCTTTTTTTTTATGTTCACCATCCACTTTTTTATGCTTCTTCTCTACTCGGTTGGGGCGGAATCTTTTTTGGGGAGTTGGGGGGTTGGAATGGATAGATTCCGCCTACATAACCCCATCTCTCGTTCAGAGTTAGGGTGTGTGTCCCGGTGTCCCCCCCACTCCCCCCACCACACTCAGGTGGAAGGCTCATCATCACTGATGTCCTTATTAACAGTAAACACAGATGATAAAACTCATCAATATCTCCCCATCATCGGGGTTGGTGGTTGGTTTTTGCAACTAACGCAACTCCACTTAGTTCTCCGCAATGTCATAGTTTCTTGCGTTGATTACGTGATGATGGTCGTTGTGGCGGTTTTTAATTTGTTTCCAGAGGCGTAGCATCATGATACGTTGAGGAAAGCATCCGTCCCTGTATCATCCATTTTGAAATCATCCATTTTTGTCTCCTTGCATCTGATGAGCTGGGTTCCATTGTTTTTGGAGGAGGAATTGGTTTGTACTCCATACCCTGTTCACTAATTTCCACTCATCCTTCAGTGGTCCTCCTCCTCATCCCTTTATTCTAACTACCCCTTCCTCACTCCCTCCATCCCCGGGAAACACTGAGCAGCAGAAGAAACGAAAAGAAAAACAAACGGAAATAAGGAAAGAAAGAATCATGCCTTGGTTTCCCCTGTCTCATGGTGATCAGTGATCTGGCTGTGTGTTTTCCTGGGCTGGGAGGTAGGGACTGATAACTCAGACAGTGTGGTTGAGCCCTCCCTCCCTCCATCCATTCCATCCCTCCATAGTCTCCAGAGGCTAGCACCTGTTGTCATCCGTGTTGTTGTAGGGTTCGTGCAGGTCTTTAGTGCGGGGCCCTCTAGGCTGGGGAGGGGGGACCTTGTGGGGCCCGGGGTGGGTGGGGCCGTGGTGGTGTTGTGAGGAGGGGGAGGAGGCACGGTAGCCGTTGGGGAGGCGTCGAGTGGGGGGAGGCTGCTGCCCTTGGGGGGTGGGGGTGGTGTTGGGTGGGGGCGCGTGGCGGGAAGTCCTGGGCGAGGTGCGGGAGTGGGGGTTGTTGGGGTGGGGGTTGTTTGGGTGCGGGTTGATAGGGTGCTGCTGCTGTGGGTTTGGGGGATGGTTTAGCACGGGGAGAGTAGGGTGGTTGAGGGGGTGAGGTTTGTGAGGGTTGCCCTGTGTGGGGCTCTGCTCGTAGGGAGGCGGTTTGTGGTGCTCACGGTCGTAATCCTGGTAATCTTGGTTGTAGAAGCAGCCGTCGCCCTCCAGCGACCCACTCTCTCCTCCTTCTCCTCCTCCCCCATCCCCCCAGCGTGGAGGGAGGTGGCAGGCTTGGTTGGGTGAGCCATGGTGGGGTGGGGGAGGTCCCTGGGGGGGCTCAGGGGAAAAGCGGTGAGGGGCGGGGGCGGGATTGCGCCCCAGGGGCTGGGCTCCGGGAGGTGTGGCCATGGCTTTACGGACGACAGGAGAGTAGGTGACGTGTGGGCGGGGCGTTGCCGGGGTCTGAGGGAGTTGCCGACGGCCTCGTCTCGGGGTACTGGTCCCCGAGGTAGAGGGAGCGGGACTTTCGCTCACCGAACTACTGCCCTACACGAACATTGAAGGCAAATAAAAAAAGAACCATAAAATTAACGACGACACGAACAGAGAGAGGGAAGAAGAGAGAAAGGGAGGAAGGAAGAGAGAAAGTGAGGAAGAGAGAAAGGGAGGAAGAGGGAGAGAGGGGGGGAGAGAGAGAGATAGGTAAGAAGGAAGAGAGATAGGGAGGGAGGAAGAGAGAGGGAGGGAGGGAAAAGAAAGGGAGAGAGAAAAAGAGAGAGAGAAATACAAGGAGAAATAAATAAAGAGAGGGAGAGAGAGAACAACAGACAATAACAACAAGAACAACAACAGCAACGAGAAGAAGAAGAAGAAGAAGAAGAGAGCAATCAGGAGAGTGTGAGGGGAAGGAAGGATGCCGGGAAAAGAAAGACATAAAAAAGCAAGAAAGAAAGAGAAGAGATATATAGAAAATGATGGGAGTCAGCATACACCGTAGGAAACAGAGAAAAGCGATGAGTCATGAAGAATAAAGAGAGGACACAAAAACAACAGGAGAAAAGAAAAGAAGAGATCAGATCTGACACAGTAGGCCTCAAAATGGTGATTGTGAAGGTTCCCACAATGCACTCTTTCAATGTTGTTGCCTTGTTCAGTCTGTCTCTTATCTGAATCTAGGTTGTTAACCAATCACCTATGTGTGTAAGTGTGTGTCTAAACTGCTGAATCCTATAAACAACAATAGTTAATGAATAGACAATGTATGGAAGTGTCAAAAAGGGAAACACAAGAGATAGTCAGCCGCCTAAAGATATTTAGGCCAAGGAGATGGGGGAGACACTCAAGGTAGAACTAAAAGGAGAACCTGAGGCTAAAACAGTTAGGAAGGTGGTTCAATGTTGACACACATCATAGAAGCCCACCTGTCTTTGTGTCATGCACTCTCTGCCCTCGCTGGGTGACCGTGACCAGCGACGGTCGTGCTCCCTATCCCGGTCGTGGTCTCTGTCTCCTCGGGGCTGTCTGTGACCACCGTGCTCTCCCCCCCGGTCGGCGCGGTCGGCACGGTCTGGTGTGTAGCGCTCCTTGTCCACAGAGCCGCTGTGATGGTGGTGGTGATGGTGGTGGTGTTTGCGGTCTTTCTGCCGACCGCGGTCTCTGTCGCGGTCACGGTCCTTCTCCTTGGGTGGCAGGTCACCTGACTGAGTGGTGGTGCTCAAGTCTGTGCCCAGTCCTGCTGGAATGGAGGCCAGTTATTGTTGTCATCATGGTATCTCTAGTGTCTTTGTAACCATGACAACATGACAACATCAAACACACTTTGACACAGTAACAACTCAGGGAACTAAGCACGTTCTCCTCACACACTCTCTGACTCACACACATTATGAACCGTTCCTGACCAACGCATGCACACTCATTCTGTCTCTGACCTGTATCTGCGTCTGTATATCGACACAGTGACCGCTCGGAGGCCCGGTGGCTTCGGTCGCGGCGTCGGTGGCTGTGCCTCGGTGCTCCGCCCTCCTCGGGGATCACATACTCCATTGCATAATCATCGGCCCCACCCCTTTCCCTCTGGCCCCTCCCAGATCGACTGTGACCAAGAGAGGAGGCCGAGCGCTTCATAGGACTATTATCTGTTATAGTCTAAGAGAGTGGGATGGAGAAAGAGAGAGAGAGGGATGATGGGAGAGTGGGATGGAGAAAGAGAGAGAGAGGGATGATGGAAGAGTGTGATGGAGAAAGAGAGAGAGAGGGATGATGGGAGAGTGGGATGGAGAAAGAGAGAGAGAGAGGGATGATGGGAGAGTGGGATGGAGAAAGAGAGAGAGAGGGGGATGATGTGAGAGTGGGATGGAGAAAGAGAGAGAGAGGGATGATGGGAGAGTGGGATGGAGAAAGAGAGAGAGAGGGATGATGGGAGAGTGGGATGGAGAAAGAGAGAGAGAGAGGGATGATGGGAGAGTGGGATGGAGAAAGAGAGAGAGAGAGGGATGATGGGAGAGTGGGATGGAGAAAGAGAGAGAGAGAGGGATGATGGGAGAGTGGAATGGAGAAAGAGAGAGAGAGAGGGATGATGTGAGAGTGGGGCGGAGAAAGAGAGAGAGGGATGATGAGAGAGTGGGATGGAGAAAGAGAGAGAGAGAGGGATGATGGGAGAGTGGGATGGAGAAAGAGAGAGAGAGAGGGATGATGGGAGAGTGGGATGGAGAAAGAGAGCGAGAGAGAGAGAGGGATGATGGGAGAGTGGGATGGAGAAAAAGAGAGAGAGAGGGATGATGGGAGAGTGGGATGGAGAAAGAGAGAGAGAGAGGGATGATGGGAGAGTGGGATGGAGAAAGAGAGAGAGAGAGGTATGATGGGAGAGTGGGATGGAGAAAGAGAGAGAGAGAGGGATGATGGGAGAGTGGGATGGAGAAAGAGAGAGAGAGGGATGATGGGAGAGTGGGATGGAGAAAGAGAGAGAGAGAGGGATGATGGGAGAGTGGGATGGAGAAAGAGAGAGAGAGGGATGATGGGAGAGTGGGATGGAGAAAGAGAGAGAGAGGGATGATGGGAGAGTGGGATGGAGAAAGAGAGAGAGAGGGATGATGGGAGAGTGGGATGGAGAAAGAGAGAGAGAGGGGGATGATGGGAGAGTGGGATGGAGAAAGAGAGAGAGAGGGATGATGGGAGAGTGGGATGGAGAAAGAGAGAGAGGGATGATGGGAGAGTGGGATGGAGAAAGAGAGAGAGAGAGAGGGATGATGGGAGAGTGGGATGGAAAAAGAGAGAGAGAGGGATGATGGGAGAGTGATGGAGAAAGAGAGAGAGAGGGATGATGGGAGAGTGGGATGGAGAAAGAGAGAGAGAGAGGGATGATGGGAGAGTGGGATGGAGAAAGAGAGAGCGAGAGAGGGATGATGGGAGAGTGGGATGGAAAAAGAGAGAGAGAGAGGGATGATGGGAGAGTGGGATGGAAAAAGAGAGAGAGAGGGATGATGGGAGAGTGATGGAGAAAGAGAGAGAGAGGGATGATGGGAGAGTGGGATGGAGAAAGAGAGAGAGAGAGGGATGATGGGAGAGTGGGATGGAGAAAGAGAGAGCGAGAGAGGGATGATGGGAGAGTGGGATGAAAAAAGAGAGAGAGAGAGAGAGAGAGAGAGAGAGAGGGATGATGGGAGAGTGGGATGGAGAAAGAGAGAGAGAGAGGGATGATGGGAGAGTGGGATGGAGAAAGAGAGAGAGAGAGAGATGATGGGAGAGTGGGATGGAGAAAGAGAGAGAGAGAGGGATGATGGGAGAGTGGGATGGAGAAAGAGAGAGAGAGGGATGATGGGAGAGTGGGATGGAGAAAGAGAGAGAGAGAGGGGATGATGGGATAGTGGGATGGAGAAAGAGAGAGAGAGGGATGATGGGAGAGTGTGATGGAGAAAGAGAGAGAGAGGGATGATGGGAGAGTGTGATGGAGAAAGAGAGAGAGAGGGATGATGGGAGAGTGGGATGGAGAAAGAGAGAGAGAGAGGGATGGAGAAAGAGAGATAGAGAGGGATGATGGGAGAGTGGGATGGAGAAAGAGAGAGAGAGGGATGATGGGAGAGTGGACAGAGAGGAGAAGAGTAGTCACACAGCAGGCTTCTCAGGTTTACTTTCCTCATGTCTCCTTTCTAGTCTCCAGACGTAATGGGGAAACGGAGGAATGTAGACTTTCTTGTCGACGTGTGTGTGTGTGTGTGTGTATATACTGTATAGTTGTTTACCTGACTTTTACTTGTGTGTGCTTTCACATTCCTACCATATACAGTATAACCTTGTAGAGGTGGGCACCAGGTAACCCATCACAACCCCCCCCCCCCCCATACTGTTCCACACACATGCCTGTATTAGTATCATATATACATCATGCTGCCTCAGGCAGAAAGAGAGACAGAGAGAGAGAAAGAGAGCAAGAGAGAGAGAGAAAAAAGAGACAGAGAGAGAGAGAGAGAGAAAGAGAGAGAGAGAAAGAGAGAGAGATTGAGAGAATAAAAAGAGAAGAGGAAGAAGACAAACAACAGTAAAAGTAAGAAGAAAGGGAGATGAAAGGGAGGCAATAGGCCATGCCTGACATGCATCCAGGACTCCATCTGGAAAGATAGGTCAGTATCTTCTAATCCCCCCAAAAGACTAACCCACCCCGTCCCCACCCAATCCCTCCCCCAAAATCATAACACAATCCAGGCTGCGCACAAGGCTCTGCCAGCCCCCTCTGCCAGCGTGCACATAGGAGCTGTCCCGAGTCCTCAGCCACACTCAGGAGTTCTCTTTCTGGGGCACGGGGAACCGCTCTGACCTCCTAGGGCTGCTGGACACCAGGACAGTGCCTATAACGCTACTGGTACACACCTGCATACTGTATTTACCAGGCCTGCTCAGTACTAGTCCTCCAGTGTCTGCTGGTTTCCGATTCTTTATTGAACGAAGGGATCATTTGGATGTAGAGTTAACTCCCCTGGTATTCCAGGTTGAAACCAGAATAGATGATAATGGACTGAAACCAGCAGACAGTGTGTAGCTAGGATACCCTCACATAGACAAACACACATGGACACACACACACCAAGCACACACCAAGCACACACAACAAACACACTCACCAAGCATACACACACACGCAAACACACATGCATGCACACAAGCACAAAATCACTCCAACAAGGGCACACATACTCCTGGCATGCATGCAACACCAACACCAATACAGCAGCACATTGATGACATCATCAACACACGTGGTACACCCAACACAGAGCAGCAGCAGCAGGAAGAGAGAGAGACAGAGAGAAGGTGCAGAGTTTGCCAATCCCAAATCAACACCTTGACCCCACCCGCTTGGCACAAGGACTAAAGAGGTAAGTAAATTAGCCTTGTTCCAACATCCTGACCTCGCATAATCACATTCACCAGGCAAGATGTAAGTAATATGGCAAAAATCCATCTGGCTTATCAGAGGGCAGGGTGGAGCTATTGCCATATTGCTTATATTTTGCATAGACACCGAGTATCCAAAACATTAAGAACACCTGTTCTTTCCATGACATAGACTGACCAGGTGAAAGCTAGGATCCCTTATTGATGTCACTTATTAAATCCACATCAATCAGTGTGCATGAAAGGGAGGAAACAGGTTAAAGGATTTTTATGCCTTGAGACAATTGAGACATGGATTGTGTAAGTGTGCCATTTAGAGGGTGGGTAAGAAAAAATATTTAAGTGCCTTTGAACGAGGTAAGGTAGTAGGTGCCAGGCGCACCAGTTTGGGTCAAAAACTGGGGGGTACAAAAAAGAGGGTGCAACTCAGAGCCCCACCTGTTTTGAGCCCCATCTGTGTATATATATATTTCTATATTTTTTGCCTGTTTTGCATGTTTTTTTGGCATTAATACGTGTCACATATCAGTTTGCAAACAATATAAAAAAAATAGTTGGATTTAAAACTTCTTGAAACTAGGGGGCACTATTTTTATTTTTGGAAAAATAACGTTCCCAAAGTAAACCGCCTATTTATCAGGACCAGATGCTAGAATATGCATATAATTGACAGCTTAGGATAGAAAACACTCTAAAGTTTCCAAAACTGTCAAAATATTGTCTGTGAGTACAACAGAACTGATACTGCAGGCGAAACCCTGAGGAAAATCCAATCAGGAAGTGCCTCTTATTTTGAAACCGTTGTCTTCCTATGCACCCCTATTGGCCATTGAAAGGGATATCAACCAGATTCATTTTTCTACGTATTCCCTAAGGTGGCTACAGCCTTTAGATGTAGTTTCACGCCTTTATGTTGAAGAATGAGCGTAAACTACTACATTGCGTAAGTGGCCAGCTGAGGGCTCTCAGAGTGATTCTTGCGTAAAAGACAGAGGTAGTCATTTATCCTCCCGGTCCTACTGAAAAGCCAGTTGTCCCGGTTGATATATTATCGAATAGATATTTGAAAAACACCTTGAGGATTGATTATAAAAAACGTTTGCCATGTTTCTGTCGATATTATGGATATAATTAGATTTTTTTTCTCTGCGTTGTCGTGACCGCTATTTCCGGTGTATTTCTGATCATAAGGTTACAAACAAACAGAGGTATTTTTGGCATAAAAATCATATTTATGGAACAAAAGGAACATTTGCTGTCTAACTGGGAGTCTCGTCAGTGAAAACATCCGAAGATCATCAAAGGTAAACGGTTAATTTGATTGCTTTTCTGATTTTCGTGACCAAGCTTCTTGCTGCTAGCTGGACATAATGCTATGCTAGGCTATCGATAAACTTACACAAACGCTTGTCTTGCTTTCGCTGTAAAGCATAATTTCAAAATCTGAGATGACAGGGTGATTAACAAACGGCTAAGCTGTGTTTCACTATATTTCACTTGTGATTTCATGAATATGAATATTTTCTAGTAAAAAGATTTGACCGTTGCGCTATGCGAATTAGTGTAGTTGATGACAATTCTCCCGGATCCGGGATGGGTAGTTCCAAGAGGTGTTAATAAAGCCGCATACAAACATGGTCTCTTTTTTGATTTCTTGAGTAAGGCAGCTCCAAAACACAGCAGGTGTTTCAGGATTGCTCAGTGCTTTCTGTGGGGGTGGGGCAGCCAGCGGAAAATACAGAGCATAGGGGTTGGCAATCTTCTCCTGTTGCGCCGTGATTGGCTCAGTGTTCTGTCACTCATGGGGACACTACGTCACCGCAAAATCTACAGGAAGAGCTAGAAAGTTCAGGCCGCCTTGGGTGCTGCCATAGATTTACATTAGAAGTGCCCATCCAAGAAGGCTCAAGGTCATTGGCCACAGATAAAATGACGTCAAATCACGTTCTATCTACCGTAGCGTTGATTGGACTGATCAAGTCATCATCATGAATCACGTCGACAATCTACAGGCAAATCCTTTTCAATCTTTGTCATATGAAGGGAAATTATAGATAAAACTATCGGTGCTCATCGGCTATTGGACATAAACATTACAAAACAAGTTGGAAATCGCAAATTCAACAATGAGAGGTTTGGAAGGAATCAGTGGCTAACTATAAACGTTGCAAACCAATTACTATTTTGCTTCCCCTGCCTGCTATTCGGTGGAAAGGGTGTGTGGGCCAAGTCTGGGTTTAAGGGTCTCTTTTTCAAGCTTAAAAGGATAAACATTCACACACAACACCCTGGGCCAGAAAAGGTTGAATACATTGGCCATATTGTCAGTCCAGCATGATTTCTGTCGCGTTCAAAACACCTGGCAACTCGGAACCCCGAAATGTCAGATTTCAGTGAGTTCAAGACAACTGGGAACTCTGGAAAAAAAGGAGCTCTGACTGGGAAAATACGTTTTGAACAGTCATCCAACTCGGAATTCCAAGTCGGGAACTAAGGCCTCTTTCTAGAGCTCAGACCTGAAGATCACTGACGTCATGATTCAACCTTGTTTTTGCCAAATCCCAGTTGTCTTGAAAGCACCATAAATCCAGAGAAAGCCAGACTTTGATGACAATGTTTCATGACAAAATTTGCCCACAAGAAGGACCGTCGAGCCACCTTCCTGTTCAAGTGAGCACAGCAGAACGGTGAGTCCAAAAATGTATTGTATGCTGCTGCATAAATGATGTAATATGCCAGGGAGATATGTATACTGTAGCTAATAAAGTAATACTAAGTGTATGTTGTGTAGTAAGCTGTTAGTAGCCCATGTGCCTCACTTCAATAATTGTGTCCCTTTCCCTCTCATAACTTAGCCTACTGTTCTGACTTGGTGGTGCACCTGTAGCCTATAGCCTGTTTTAGAGAAATGTCATCATAATTGTCTGCTTATTTATTTGTTTAATACAGTGCCTTGCGAAAGTATTCGGCCCCCTTGAACTTTGCGACCTTTTGCCACATTTCAGGCTTCAAACATAAAGATATAAAACTGTATTTTTTTGTGAAGAATCAACAACAAGTGGGACACAATCATGAAGTGGAACGACATTTATTGGATATTTCAAACTTTTTTAACAAATCAAAAACTGAAAAATTGGGCGTGCAAAATTATTCAGCCCCTTTACTTTCAGTGCAGCAAACTCTCTCCAGAAGTTCAGTGAGGATCTCTGAATGATCCAATGTTGACCTAAATGACTAATGATGATAAATACAATCCACCTGTGTGTAATCAAGTCTCCGTATAAATGCACCTGCACTGTGATAGTCTCAGAGGTCCGTTAAAAGCGCAGAGAGCATCATGAAGAACAAGGAACACACCAGGCAGGTCCGAGATACTGTTGTGAAGAAGTTTAAAGCCGGATTTGGATACAAAAAGATTTCCCAAGCTTTAAACATCCCAAGGAGCACTGTGCAAGCAATACTATTGAAATGGAAGGAGTATCAGACCACTGCAAATCTACCAAGACCTGGCCGTCCCTCTAAACTTTCAGCTCATACAAGGAGAAGACTGATCAGAGATGCAGCCTAGAGGCCCATGATCACTCTGGATGAACTGCAGAGATCTACAGCTGAGGTGGGAGACTCTGTCCATAGGACAACAATCAGTCGTATATTGCACAAATCTGGCCTTTATGGAAGAGTGGCAAGAAGAAAGCCATTTCTTAAAGATATCCATAAAAAGTGTTGTTTAAAGTTTGCCACAAGCCACCTGGGAGACACACCAAACATGTGGAAGAAGGTGCTCTGGTCAGATGAAACCAAAATTGAACTTTTTGGCAACAATGCAAAACGTTATGTTTGGCGTAAAAGCAACACAGCTGAACACACCATCCCCACTGTCAAACATGGTGGTGGCAGCATCATGGTTTGGGCCTGCTTTTCTTCAGCAGGGACAGGGAAGATGGTTAAAATTGATTGGAAGATGGATGGAGCCAAATACAGGACCATTTTGGAAGAAAACCTGATGGAGTCTGCAAAAGACCTAAGACTGGGACGGAGATTTGTCTTCCAACAAGACAATGATCCAAAACATAAAGCAAAATCTACAATGGAATGGTTCAAAAATAAACATATCCAGGTGTTAGAATGGCCAAGTCAAAGTCCAGACCTGAATCCAATCGAGAATCTGTGGAAAGAACTGAAAACTGCTGTTCACAAATGCTCTCCATCCAACCTCACTGAGCTCGAGCTGTTTTGCAAGGAGCAATGGGAAAACATTTCAGTCTCTCGATGTGCAAAACTGATAGAGACATACCCCAAGCGACTTACAGCTGTAATCGCAGCAAAAGGTGGCACTACAAAGTATTAACTTAAGGGGGCTGAATAATTTTCCACGCCCAATTTTTCAGTTTTTGATTTGTTAAAAAAGTTTGAAATATCCAAGAAATGTTGTTCCACTTCATAATTGTGTCCCACTTGCTGTTGATTCTTCACAAAAAAAATACAGTTTTATATCTTTATGTTTGAAGCCTTAAATGTGGCAAAAGGTCGCAAAGTTCAAGGGGGCCGAATACTTTCGCAAGGCACTGTATTTTATTTAACCTTTATTTAACTAGGCTTATATGCCCCCTCTATTTTTCCTACGGTTCTGACTTGGTGTACAGGGAAAATAATGTAAGAACGGCCCTTGTTCTGATTTCTGTCGGTGTACATTTCTGTCGCTGAACAAATAGTTATACTGGCTACGCCGACTTAGCTCGCTCATTAATGTTGTAATCAAAATTACGGATTGCCTCTCATTATTCCCTTATGCGGCAGGGTAGCCTAGTGGTTAGAGCGTTGGCCTAGTAACTGGAAGTTTGCAAGATCAAACCCCCAAGCTGACAAGGTAAAAATCTGTCGTTCTGCCCCTGAACAGGCAGTTAACCCACTGTTCCTAGGCCTTAACTGACTTACCTGGTTAAATAAAGGTAAAATAAAAAAATGCCATAGTTTGTACCTCTCAATTGCAAGTCAGCCATGTCAGTTATGTTTTTTAAATGGCAGTAAATGAGGCTGAATGAACTGTTTCGCTGCTAGACAAGGCTCCACTGATAGCCAGGTGTAACAACGGTAAGGATTCACTCCGTGGTGCTGAAAAGAAAACTCTGGGGTTGGGACAGCTTAAGGCCCTGACAGTTTGTCGGCACCGTTTGTCACCGTTATAGCGCAATTAATGTATTGTTTAGTGTTGTGTTGTGGCTTTGCTGGCATGAATAAAATAAACAAACATTCTCCCACCAAACATTCTCCCACCTCATTTTTTGTATACTCAGTGTACATACAGTAGCCAATCTTTTCAGATAAGATCTACATCAGAGGATAGAGGTCAATTTGTGTTTTAGCATTTGAGTGATCATGCCATAAAACACATTCAATTCGAACTGAATTAAAATCGGTTAGTGGAAGAATCAGAGCTTGAAGCTCCTACCCTGCAATCAGTCAGTCTTATGTTTCAACAAACAGGGTAGTCAAAGACAAATAGGAGGGGAGGAGTACCAGCTATTGTTTGAGAAAAGAGAGAAATGAGAGGAAAGACACAAGATACACATACACTGTACATGGAGAAACTCAGAGAGAGGACAGAGAGAGAGAGAGAGAAAGGTGAGGGAGAGGGGGAGACATACACTGTACAAAAGCATATTGAGATTCAGTCAAAATGACTAACTGTATATAGCCAAGTCAACAACATTTGTTGAGTTGCACATTTTTTAAACTTATGAAATCAAGTTGAATCAGCTAAGCACTATGTAATTAGAAATTCACAACCATGAAGTCAAATCAACTGAAGCAACATAACTGTCGTGTTGACAAAAGAAGTTCAGATGACTAATTAATCAAATTGTCTGAACTTATGAAATCCAGTTGAATCAGCTAAGAACCTTGTGTTTAACTGACTTAGAAATTCACAAGCATGTTAGATGACATGAGGAGAGAGAGGCAGAGATGGAGACAGACAGAGAAAGAGAGAAATGGTTATCTTGAGTGAGTGAATCAGTGAGTGAGAGAGAAAAAAAGGGGGAGAGATGGGGAAGACAGGGTACATACACTGAGGTTATTTCCACGCTGCCTCCCTTTCCTTCGCTGCTGTGTGAGCACAGAGAAGACACACACACACACCACAACCATGGATACAGCACAGGTAGGGCACACACAGACACACAGAAGAGGACAGAGGGACAGGGAAGGACAGAGGGATGGATACGCAAATAAAGAGTGAAGGGAGAGGTGAAGAAGGTAAGGGGAGGGGGTGAGAATCAGATAACGGGGGAGGCATGGGCAGAGAGCAAGGGAGAAATGGAGAGGGGGATAAATATGGGTGGAGATAACCCGAAAAGAAAGGGAGGTGAGAGGGAGGAGAGGAGAGGAGAGAGAGAGAGACAGAGAACCTGGTTAGACACAAAACAAGCGGTGAGGGGAGAAACAACACTTACCACAGTAGAGCACAGACACTGGAGGGCCAGAGACAGTGTTATAGACAGGGTCACCATGGCAACAACACTACCATCTACACCACAGTCACCATAGCAACAACACCCATCAACACACCATGCTACTAGGGAAAAAACAACAGTACAGTGAAGTATAGTGTAAAGGCACAACTGACGACACACAAGAGTACGAAAGAAGACTGGACGACACACACACACACACACACACACACACACACACACACACACACACACACACACACACACACACACACACACACACACACACACACACACACACACACACACACACACTGTCAGGACATCAGGACATAGTCACACATACACACATTGCAGCAGCATTTGTTTCAAGATAGCAGTATCCTATTTACTATATATTTTTTAGTTTGAGCATGACAGTATACTACTAGACCACCTGATCAATACCTTCTCAAAGAAATATTGACCCCAAAATGACACTAGATCATTGGTAGTTGGGCATGATTTCAAATTCAAACATGGTTGAAACAAAAACCCATATTTCAAGTCACCTTTGTAGCAAAACCATTAGAGAAGAGTGAAAGAAAGAATGATTTAGATAGAAGATAAGAACTGACAGCAGTGGTAGTTATGAGGGCAGAAGAATGTACATGTGTGCTGGTCTGTGTGTGTGTGTGTGTGTGTGTGTGTGTGTGTGTGTGTGTGTGTGTGTGTGTGTGTGTGTGTGTGTGGCAGCGGAAGTAGGCACAGAGTACTCTACGACAAAATGAATGGTGGATCTCCAAAGCACAAGAAATTCAATCTGGTGGGGACAGATAAAACATGCACAAGTTGTGTGATGCCCCGAAGACAAACCGATAAGTTTCTCTGTCCCCTAAGAAGTGCAGATGGGTCCACTCTCATAAAGGACCAAACTACGATAGTCCAGAGGTGAAGCCCTCTTAAACCAGCCTAGCCCAGTTGACTACTCAGACCTGGAGGAGTTCCGAACACTGCCCACCATCCAGAGCCTTGATCTCCCACCCACCTTCTCTGAGGTCTGCACCACCACCAGGTCACTGAAGAATAACTAAACTCCTGGACCTGACTCCATCCCTGCTGAGATCCTAAAACTGGGGGGCTATCTCTGTACCAGAGCAGTTTGCCTGTTCCTCTCTGAGATATGGAGACAAGAGCACATCCCAATCAAAGTGGGGCAAATCTGTCTGTGGAAACAGCAGGGGTATATCATTCCTTCCAGTTGCTGTCAAAGTCCTGGTGGTCTTCCACCACAGAATCATCGACACCATCACTGAAGATCTGCTACCGGAGTCCCAGTGGAGCTTCAGAAAGAACAGAAGCATGGTGGACATGATCTTCAGTGCACACCAACTGCAGGAAAAGTTCAGTGAACAGACACAAGACCTGTTCATGGCCTTTCTGGATCTCTGCAAAGCCTTTGACACAGTACACCGTGAACTCCTTTGGAAGGTCTTCCTGCAGTATGGCTGCACTGGGACATGTATGAACGTCCTGCGTCAGATCTATGATGGTGGCCAGAGTAAGAATTAGCCATCAGGAGTCTGAACCCTTTTAGAATTGGTACTGGTGTAAGGCAAGGGTGTGTGCTTGCGCCGGTCCTATTCAATGTCTTCTTCCTGTGCGTCACAGCAGTCCTGCACAAGGACATGGAAACAGAGAGTGGGGTGACTCTGGACTTCAGATTGGACGGAAAATTCTTCAACATTAGGAAGCTCCAAGCTGCCATGAAGCTCAAAGCTAACAAGTACTTGAGCTCCAGTTTGCGGATGATTGCGCTCTTGTGGCACATACCCCAGAAGCTCTACAAGACACACTCAGAGCAGCTGTAAGAGCATACAGCCTAATGGGGCTGTCTGTTAACATCCCAAGAACAGAGGTCCTATGTCAGTGGTCATCTGATCCTCCGCCTGAAACACCTCCATTCTCCATCAGACTCCTCACTTCCCATTGTATCACATTTTAAATATCTTGGAAGCATCCCCTCGACCAGGATATCCAGAATCAGGTCAAACAGACTTTGTCATCTTTTGGACTGCTAAGGAAGAAGGTTTTGGACAACAGCAACCTGCACCTCCACACCAAAGTTGCAGTCTACCAGGCAGTGTGTGTATCTACACTCCTTTATGGATGTGAAACATGTACAGTCTACAGCCGACACTTAAAACAACTGGAGTCCTTTCACATAGAAGGCCTTCAACGCACTTTGAAAGTGACCTGGCAGGACCGTGTTCCGCACTCAGAGATCCTACAGAAAACCAGCTGCATGAGTATTGAAGCGTCCATCACACACCACCAGCTTAGATGGCTCGGCGACGCCATCCGGACGCCAGAGGACCGCCTGCCGCGAAATACGCAGTACGGACAGCTACAACTGGGCCGTCGCTCTTCAGGTGGGCAGAAAAAGTGTCTAAAGGACCCAACTGAAGACATCATTAAAGAAGTGTGAGGTAAACTCTGCCTCCCTCCAGACTGCTGCGGAACGCTCCACCTGGCGTGGCCTCTGCCCTGGAGTGCAGTTGACCGAGGAAAAAAGGACTGAACGTAGACCATGACTTCACCGGCCTCAACAGGACAGGCCTTTGTGTGCTCTGTCTGTGGCAACAGTGTGCATCCCGCATCAGATTATACAGTCATCAGTGAACCCACAAGCAGTAGTGGAAGTCATCATTGGATACGATGGACTACCTTAAACAAAGAGTGTGTGTGTGACAATATAGCAGAGATGACTTGGTACTGGATGAGAAGGGACAACCACAGTAACACACCTCCATGTAGTAGGGGATGAGTGTAGAGGAGGAGAAGAGGAGAGGAGAGGGGAGGAAGAGTGGGGTGTTGGGGTGTTCGGTACGGTAGTCTGTAAGACTTACCTGTAAGTCTGTCTGGCAAACATCCTATGGGCGATATTTCAACAGCATAGAAAGGGGAGCTATCGTCAAAATGCATGACATCACGTCAAATACCATGCATTTATAAAAACAAATATGCTTGAAAGTGTCACTTGTCCATTTTCAGCAATGTTTTATAGTATTTTGTTATGCACAGTGTTGGATTATAAATAGTCTGTCTCTAGTCTTTGTGTGTCTCGAGTCATGTAGCTTATCGTGGAGATTGAGTCAAGGAGATGGAAAACTAGAGGGAGCGAGAGAGGGAGGGAGGAGAGGAAATGAGGGGTGCTCACTTGGTTGTCGCCTGGAAGGCGTGGCATGGAAGCGGCCCTTCCGTGGCCTTCCATTGGCTGAAAGTGCTCGGTATCCGAGTAACCGTCACGCCCCATCTCTCTCATCTCTACCGTCTGCAAAATAGAGTGAGAGCAGGCGTGACTGTGATGAAGGAATATGACGGGGACAATGGTGTGTTTGTCATCCTTTATCCCATGTGAGTGTGGGTGAGTGTAGTGTGCACAGCACAGGAGGTTGGTGGGACCTTAATTGGGGAGGACGGGCTCGTGTTAATGGTTGGATTGAAATTAATGGAATAGTATCAAATACATCAAACACATGGTTTCCATGGTTTCCATGTGTTTGATTACATTCCATTTGCTCCAGCTATTGTTATGAGCCATCTTCCCCTCAGCAGCTTCCTGTGGTGTACAGTGGCATGTAGTGTAGTGTGGGAGAGACTGGGGTTTGACCCATGGAAATGGGGACGGGGGAAGGTTTAAGACTAGGTTTAGATCTAGTGCGAGGGGCTAGGGCTGTGGTCTAGGAGCTAGGACTTGGACTTGGATCAAGAGCAGGAACTGCTGAGGCTGAGGCAGGGGGCTTCGGTACAGGGGGCTTCGGTACAGGGGGCTTCGGTGCAGGGGGCTTCGGTGCAGGGGGCTTCGGTGCAGTGGGATTCGGTGCAGTGGGATTCGGTGCAGGGGGATTCAGTGCAGGGGGCTTCGGTGCAGGGGGCTTCGGTACAGCGGGCTTCGGTACAGGGGGCTTCGGTACAGGGGGCTTTGGTGCAGGGGGCTTCGGTGCAGGGGGCTTCGGTACAGGGGGCTTCGGTACAGGGGACTTCGGTATAGGGGACTTCGGTACAGGGGACTTCGGTGCAGGGGGCTTCGGTACAGGGGACTTCGGTGCAGGGGGCTTCAGCGCAGGGGGCTTGGGGATAGAGGGCTTGGGGGCTGAATGTTTGGGGGCTGAAGGCTTGATCCGTGCTATCCGGTATCCCTGGGACACCCCTACCCCATTTAAGTTCAAATTTAAACTCTAAAAGTCTAAGCTAACACATGGAATTGTTTTAAGATGGTCATACTATGGATCATTTAGCTTTTTGATTTAGGTATATATAAACAAATATATACAGTACCAGTACAAAGTTCGGACACACCTACTCAATCCAAGTATTTTCTTTATTTTTACTATGTTCTACATTGTAGAATAATAGTGAAGACATCAAAACTATGCAATAACACATATGGAATCATGTAGTAGCTCAAAAAAGTGTTAAACAAATCAAAATATATTTGAGATACTTTAAAGTAGCCACCCTTTGCCTTGATGACAGCTTTGCACACTTTTGGCATTCTCTCAACCAGCTTCATGAGGTAGCCATCTGGAATGCATTTCATATAAGGTTAACAGGTGTGCCTTGTTAAAAGTAAATTTGTGGAATTTATTTCCTTTCTTAATGTATTTGAGCAAATCAGTTGTGTTGTGACAAAGTAGGGATGGTATAAAGAAGACAGCCCTATTTGGTAAAAGACCAAGTCCATATTATGGCAAGAACAGCTCTAATAAGTAAAGAGAAACGACAGTCCATCATTACTTTAAGACATGAAGGTCAGTCAATTAAGAAAATGTCAAGAACTTTGAAAGTTTCTTCAAGTGCAGTCGCAAAAACCATCAAGCGCTATAATGAAACTGGCTCTCATGAGGATCTCCACAGGAATGGAAACCCAGAGTTACCTCTGCTGCAGAGGAACATTTCATTAGAGTTACCATTCTCAGAAATTGCAACCCAAATAAATGCTTCACAAAGTTCAAGTAAGACACATATCTCAACATCAACTGTTCAGAGGAAGATACCACAACTAAAGGACCCTAATAAGAAGTAGAGACTTACTTGGGCCAAGAAACACGAGCAATGGACATTACAGCGGTGGAAATCTGTACTTTGGTCTGATGAGTCCAAATTGGAGATGTTTGGTCTCTGTGAGACACAGAGTAGGTGAACAGATGATCTTTGCATGTGTGGTTCCCTCCGTGAAGCATGGAGGAGGAGGTGTGATGTTGTGGGGTTGCTTTGCTGGTGACACTGTCTGTGATTTATTTAGAATTCAAGGCACACTTAACCAGCATGGCTACCACAGCATTCTGCAGCGATATGCTCTCCCATCGGGTTTGCGCTTAGTGGCACTATCCTTTGTTTTTCAACATGACAATGTCCCAAAACACACCTCCAGGCTGTGTAAGGGATATTTGACCAATAATGAGAGTGATGGAGTGTTTCATCAGATGACCTGGCCTCCACAATCACCCGACCTCAACCCAATTGAGATGGTTTGGGATGGGTTGGACCGCAGAGTAATAGAAAAGCAGCCAACAAGTGCTCAGCATATGTGGGAACTCCTTCAAGACTGTTGGAAAATCATTCCTCATGAAGCTGGTTGAGAGAATGCCAAGGGTGTGCAAAGCTGTCATCAAGGCATGTGATGGCTACTTTAAATAATCTAAAATGTATTTTGATTGGTTTAACACTTTTCTGCTTCTACACCTGCATTGCTTGCTGTTTGGGGTTTTAGGCTGGGTTTCTGTACAGCACTTTGAGATATCAGCTGATGTACGAAGGGCTATATAAATAAATTTGATTTGATTTGATTGGATTTGATTTGGTTACTACATTATTCCATATGTGCTATTACATAGTTTTGATGTATAGTAAAAAATAAAGAAAAACCTTTGAATGAGTAGGTGTGTCCAAACCGAACCTTTGATGGGCACTATATATATATACAGTATATATATATATTTATATTTACCCCAAAACATATGGGGGATTGGAACTGATGCATACAATTACATTGATGGAAGCTACAATCTATCTGGAATATTAAAGCTGATCTACAACCTAAAACAAATAAAAAAATAACAATAACAAAAAAATGAACAGTTCTTGTGCTGACGTTGCTTCCAGAAGCCGTTTGGAACCGAGGACAGACGAGTTTTACGCGCAGTCCCGTTCTGTGAGCTTGTGTGGCCTACCACTTTGCGGCTGAGCCATTGTTGCTCCTAGACATTGCCACTTCATAATAATAGCACTTACAGTTGACCAGAGCAGCTCTAGCAGGGAAGAAATTTGACGAACTGACTTGTTTGAAAGGTGGCATCCTATGACGGTGCCACGTTGAAAGTCACTGTAACACTGAGCTCTTCACTGAGCTCAGTGTCACTGAGCTCTTCAGTAAGGCCATTCTACTGCCAATGTTTGTCTTTGGAGATTGCATGGCTGTGTGGTTGATTTTATACACCTGTCAGCAACGGGTTTGGCTGAAACAGCTGAATCCACTAATTTGAAGAGGTGTTCACATACTTTTGTATATATATAGCATACTTCAATTCCTTTTTTAAACCGGTACTGGGTTACTTTCAGACAAATCCAGTGACACTTGTGGGTGTCGTAAAGCAAAACGGAGAACACCATCGTTTGGACGCTATAGACGTTTTCGTGAGAAGACCGATTTTCGGGATGTCTCCTGGTCTGACAAACAGTGCTGTAGTTCTGCCACTTTCCACCGCAAATGCAGAAGGCCGACATGGCGTACCCGGTGGATTGAGACGCAGCCAATACAACAAAAACAGACGCATTTTGATTTTGATAATATTATGTTATTTAGGGCTTGGGGGCTGAGGGCTTGGGGGATGAGGGCTTGGGGGATGAGAGCTTGGAGGTTGTGGGCCTGGGGGCTGAGGAGGATAGATGGGTATGGGATGTGAATGGTGGGAGGGTTTAAGCAGGCATAGCCAATCAGGGCAGGTTATAAGGAAACCATCATGTTCACATTTTCCCAATAACTAACTAACTCCTGGGCCCTTCATGTAGATCTGAAAGGATTAGTAATGACTCAAAGCCATTAGATGAATGTGCTGTATTACTTACACCTATACACCTTTCAGATCTGTCTAAGTGCCTATAGGGGAGAGGAGCTGTAGGGACCATATGGAACTGGACAATAGGCAGGGATAAAAACAGAGCCAGCGGTGACTGTGTACGAGTTGATTCAACAATGATGACCCTAAATATCCTGTAAGGAAAGAGCACCAGGACACGAGCTCTATATGAACCAGACCAATGAAATTATGTGGATGTTCAGACAACATGAAACATGAATAGCATGAAAGAAAATCACTATTTCATGTTTACTGGGAACCATTTATTAGTGTGTTCTTGTGTGCAATGACATACTGTACATGTTACATGCACGTACTGTATTGATCTGTATTTGTGCATATGCATGTGCATGTATATACACTTATGAGTTATGTCTGTTGTCCAGGGATTCTTCTTGAGGCTGGTGTGTGTGTGTGTGTGTGTGTGTGTGTGTGTGTGTGTGTGTGTGTGTGTGTGTGTGTGTGTGTGTGTGTGTGTGTGTGTGTGCACGCACCTGTGTGTATGTGTTACCTGCGAGTTATGCCTGCTGTCCAGGCCATCCTCAGAGTGCTGTCCCTCAGGACTCCAGCTGCCTACTCTCTGGGACATCTCCTGAGCCCGCACTGTCACCCACGACTGGCTCTCTGGAACCCCCCCCTCCACCGGTCTACAACACACAGACAGTCAGACAGGCCCCTTGCACACACACACTCACCCCATCCGTCCACCGGTCTACAACACACACACACAGTCAGACCCGGGACATATATACACACGGATAGGCAAAGACAGACACACGCATGCATACACACAAACCAGGCTCCATATACATCACCTTCATCAGACCCTTGTATTCAGCGCTTGCTTGTATGAGGCTAACTGAATGCACTCATCCCCACAAACCCTTTCTGAACACACTACACACACACATACACACACAGGTCCTCTACACGTGAGGCGTGTCCGCCCAGCGTGTCGTCCTACTCCTCCTTCTTGTGGATGACACTCCACCTGTGGAGCCACTACCCATCCTCCCTCTGGCTGCAGAGAAAGAGGGAGAGAGAAAACAGAGAGAGAGGACAGAGAGAGAGACCCAGAGAGAGAGTGGGGGGGGGGGGGGGGTCTACTCACAGGGTGTTGACGGGGTCTGCCGGTTGGGTAGGAGGGAGGCTGAGAGGCCCGTCCTGGATGGGGGAGGGCGGCTCCACGCGCTGAAACAGTAATGTCGTTCGATTCTGTGTGAGATACAACATGGCCGCCGGCTTTAAGGTAGACATACAGGAAATGGGGAAGGTGGAGAAGAAAGTGAGTTCAGAGCAGGTCACAGCATCCAGGGGGGAGGGAGGGTTTCAGTCAGCAGGGGCTGACTGAGCCAGAGCGCATTCTGGGAGGGGAGTTGGAGTCCTGCTGTAAATGTGAGAATGGAAGGCTCATGCCAATGAATCATCTACTTCCAGGTCACCATGAATGAAGGGCATTAAGCAGAGCCATAGCCACTGTATTTGACCTACAGTATACAGTACCTAGCTATGGATTTGGAAGTGCTCCGTTGGATGCTACAAAGAGGTCTGGATTTGTCTGGCATTAATTAAGGTCTTTGTCTACAGTATTTTTTATCTGATCAGACAATTTGCATGTTGCTCATAGGAACACATCTCAAATGACACACTATTTCTGATTTTCACCTAGGCTTTGATTCAAAAGAAGTGCACTATAACATGAAAAGGGTGCCATTCAATACACAACCCAGGAAGACAGGAGGAGAGGATGAGAAAAGGAAAGAATAGAGGTAGAAGTCCATGTGAGTGAACATCGAGAGAGAAAGGGGACACAAAGAGGGATAGAGGAAGGATGAAAAAGACAGAGGAAGACGAGGACTGGGAGTAGACCTGTTGGAAAAAAGGGTTCCAAAGGGTTCTTTGGATGTCCCCATAGGAAAACCATTTTTGGTTCCAGGAAGAACCGTTTTGGGTTCCAGGCAGAACCCTTTGTAGAAGGGGTTTACATAGAACCCAAAGGGGTTCTACCTGGAACCAAAAGGGTTACATCTGGAACCAAAAAGGGTTCATCAAATGGTTCTCCTATGGGGACAGCTTAAGAACTCTTTTAGGTTCTGGATAGCACCTGTTTTTCTTAGTGTAGGTGAAAATAACCACATACAGTGTCATTCAGTTATTACACATCCACTTAAAACTGACACACTGCTACTTTTATGTCCGTAAGATATCTGGGAAAATGTTGTTGGGCTGCATTTGGTTTCCAGCTGTGGGCCATAAACCATGCCGGCAGTGGGCCACTCCTGGGCCAGTATATACTTGCTAGCTGGAACGGATTATCAATGGTAAGTAGCTGTTTTGGTTTAAGGATTTCACGAGCCATGGAGGGTCAAGTTTAAAGTGGATGGATCACGAAGGTTCCAGGTCATACAAGGAAATAGCACACAAATATTTTTCCAAACAATATTTGTCCAATCGTCATTTCTAAACACTTGGAACAGTTCTTGTCTGAACCTGAACCGTTCGAAGCAAGGGTATTCCCATTCTCCAGGTCCCACCCCTAGTCTCACATCATGATGCACATGCTTATCTATGGCAACAAGCTCTACCTGGAATCATGCAGGGAAGAAACGCTCATCACTGGGATGGATGCTACCCTTCACTAGGTCTCTCCTTATCTAACACTATGGTAATAATACTGTCTGAGATGGTGCAAGGGGGAGGGAAGTCCACTCCTCTCCTCCTGTCCTTCTGTAAGCAAGTAGCAGCAGGGGTGGGGGTTGGGAAGGAGGGGAAGAGAGGTGGGGGTGCAAGGGGGAGGAGAGTGAGGGGCAGCTCAGTAAGAGGAGGTGTAGAGAGGGGTACAGGGGAGAGGGGAGAGGATGTGTAGGGGTAAAGGGTGGCAGAGCAGACATTGTCTGGAGAGCAGGATGGGCGACGATTGGATGAGGATGTTGCAGTGACACCATCAATTATCGTCATCGGGCTGTGACATGTCATGTGAGCATGCTGAAGAGTCTGAAAAGTTTGATAACATTCGTTGCCCAAGAAACTCCAGTGTGTGAGTGTTTGTCCTCTGTACATGTTTGTGGTCACGGGTAAGTACACCTTGGGAGCATTAGAGTAAAAGCACGAGGACCAGCTGGGTGGTATGGTTGTGGTTGTGAATGAAGACCAAGGATATGACATGGCCACGGTCAAATGTTCAATGACTTGACTCTAAGTATTGGGTGACCAACTCTGGAGTCTTCTCAGCTTGTCTTATGAGTCTTCCATTGTAATTTGACAGGTGATAGAGGGTGGTTTCTACAGTTGTTTAGATGGTATCCTCCTTAGATAGCTCCATCATGTTCCTGAGGCGTTCCTGTGACTTATCCAATCAAACTATCCCCTGACTCATACTGTAGGTCCCATCCAACCAACTCTTCAAAAATCATGTATATACTCTATCTATACACATGGCTAAGGCAGGCTTGAGGTCAGTTTTTAAAGCTCAGACAGAGCCAGACTCTCTCAACTAACTCCTAGATCTTTCAATATCCTGCCTCTCTCACGCCCTTCACATCATGTGTCAGAGAAAAAGAGGATCACTGTTTAAACTTTGAATTTAGTGACTATCCCTTTAAGACCAACCTCTTCCTTGTGCTATCCTACAAGGAAGGAATGCCAGATGGCAGAAATGAAGTCATGAGGAATTGACATGGCTGAGAGTTGTGTATAGAGAGTGGCCATAGCAGAGCAGGGAAAGTGGCATGCTTCGAGTGCAGTGAGAGAGGAGGAGTAGGAGGAGAGGAGGAGTAGGACTCTGTCTGTAAAATAGGAAACCGTGTGTGTGCGTGAGAAATACAAATAAAACAAAATAAAACAATCTCCGTAATTTAAAACGTCATCTTTTACTTTACACTTAAAATGTTTCTGTAACTGTGTTACAAATACTGCTACAATTTGAACGTTTTATCGTCAGTGGCTTCACATGTGACTACGTAAACACAAGATCCATTGTATTGGTTGTATATGCATTCTCTCTGTCAACAGGGAATAGGGGGCTACAGTGCAATGCTACAGTCCAGGGTGTAGGGCAACAGTCCAAGGCCAGGGTGTGGCTAAAAGGCTTGGGAAGACAAGCATCATCATCATCATCATCATCATCACCAGCAGTGGATTCACAGCCAGGGAAAGGGAGGATAAAGAGGAACAGGCTTAGGTGAGGAATGTGCATTAACGTTGTACAGTCTTCGCCATCCGGAGCTGTGACAAAGACACCCAGCCCAAACCAATTCAACGATGATTGAGAGGGTTCTCTATAGCAAGAAAAGTGCCTCTTCTTTAGAAATAATTGTGATTCAGAATTATATAATTGTGCTTGAAATATAATCTACTGGTTTTCTGTATAGATGCTCAATAATATAATATTATGTAAAAATTTAATATAACATGGACCAATGACATACTTTGTCCACCAGAGGGCCTCACAGAGTTTTATACCGACTAACTGCAGAGAGAGTTAGGAAGGAAGGAAGGAAGGAAGGGAGGATGGAAGAACACAGAAAGGCAAGACTAGAGTGGGTAAACCCAATGGCAGTGGTCCTCTAACCTTTGACCTCTAACCTTTAGCCAGGTGAGGTCAATGATAACAAGTGACCTTACAATAACGTAGTAAGTAAATGCTATAGTAAGACTGTGTGTGGGCGTGGTTATGGGTTGTCACAGCTCCGCTTTGACCCCTGTACTAACGGCACAGCAGTATTTCTAGTCAGTCCGACTCTGCCCTCAGTCAGTCTGCGTGGTCTGAAGGTTTGGGGATGGTTCCTAGGGACAGTAGTTGTACCTGCTCCGCCTCTAGCCGCGCCTGAGAGCGCTTGGCCTTGCTCTGCCTGTAGTACTCCATGATCATCATGGCAGCGTAGATCTTCCCCACCGTCAGGTCTGTTGCTGCTGAGAGAGGGACAAGTTACCCTGCACGATTAGACCACTACGTATGGGACCCTGAGCGAGAGGGATGGGAGTAGAGGGGACGAGGCACGCACACAGAGAGAGAGACACACACTCACACTGGCAAATACACACATATACACAAACACAGAGCTGATAGTCTTTTCACAAACAGACTCGGACTAAAAAATGATCATGTGTCACATTTTCTCTTTCTCTGGTTAACTGTAGTCTTTCTTTCTTTACATCTGGTCTTCAATCAGAAGACAAGACTCAAGACCACTTCATTGTGTAGATGGGGGACCTGGTAGAGGACTGGACAGTACCAACAGAACTGCTGGGGCTGTTTTGATGCTGTTTTGGCATTCTGAGGCAGGACCGATGGTTCCCCCTCTACTTCTCAATAGAAGGTGGACATGTTGTACTAAGTTCAATTTGGACCTTGTACTTTGTTATCTCCAAACACATAAACAAAACAGAGCATCAGAAAAGAAAAAAAGTGCGATAACAGTCTTTGAAAGAGAGTCATTTCCAGGTTTCTACAGCAGATCACATCTTCACAATAAAAGGGCCTAAAGTCCAGTTAAAAAAAGTGTGTTCACCAGCATTGTGCTATTGGCCATTTCTGTACACCGCTCACCAGCATTGTGCTATTGGCCATTTCTGTACACCGCTCACCAGCATTGTGCTATTGGCCATTTCTGTACACCGTTAACCAGCATGCTAAATTGCCACACATTTTATTTCAATTTGGTTTGAACATTATTAGCAGGGCACAGAAGCCTGTGCATTTTGGTAAAATGTGGTACAATTAGCAATCTGGTGAGTAGCTATAACACACCTGACCCAGATGCCTTTACCTATACTGTAAATCATGCTTCCTTTCATATAAAATACATCTAATATCTAGTGCTTTGGCACTTGTGCATTCCTTCTACTCCTGTATGTATTTCTCCGAAATGTTCTGACCTACAGTAGTACTGTATGAACTAAACCCCTGGAGTGTTCTGACCTACAGTAGTACTGTATGAAATAAACCCCTGGAGTGTTCTGACCTACAGTAGTACTGTATGAACTAAACCCCTGGAGTGTTCTGACCTACAGTAGTACTGTATGAAATAAACCCCTGGAGTGTTCTGACCTACAGTAGCACTGTATAAACTAAACCCCTGGAGTGTTCTGACCTACAGTAGTACTGTATGAACTAAACCCCTGGAGTGTTCTGACCTACAGTAGCACTGTATAAACTAAACCCCTGGAGTGTTCTGATCTACAGTAGTACTGTATGAACTAAACCCCTGGAGTGTTCTGATCTACAGTAGTACTGTATGAACTAAACCCCTGGAGTGTTCTGACCTACAGTAGTACTGTATGAACTAAACCCCTGGAGTGTTCTGATCTACAGTAGTACTGTATGAACTAAACCCCTGGAGTGTTCTGACCTACAGTAGCACTGTATGAACTAAACCCCTGGAGTGTTCTGACCTACAGTAGTACTGTATGAACTAAACCTCTGGAGTGTTCTGACCTACAGTAGTACTGTATGAACTAAACCCCTGGAGTGTTCTGACCTACAGTAGTACTGTATAAACTAAACCCCTGGAGTGTTCTGACCTACAGTAGTACTGTATGAAATAAACCCCTGACCTACAATAGTACTGTATAAACTAAACCCCTGGAGTGTTCTGACCTACAGTAGTACTGTATAAACTAAACCCCTGGAGTGTTCTGATCTACAGTAGTACTGTATGAACTAAACCCCTGGAGTGTTCTGACCTACAGTAGTACTGTATGAAATAAACCCCTGGAGTGTTCTGATCTACAGTAGTACTGTATGAACTAAACCCCTGAAGTGTTCTGACCTACAGTAGTACTGTATGAAATAAACCCCTGACCTACAGTAGTACTGTATGAACTAAACCCCTGGAGTGTTCTGACCTACAGTAGTACTGTATGAACTAAACCCCTGGAGTGTTCTGACCTACAGTAGTACTGTATGAACTAAACCCCTGGAGTATTCTGATCTACAGTAGTACTGTATGAACTAAACCCCTGGAGTGTTCTGACCTACAGTAGTACTGTATGAACTAAACCCCTGGAGTGTTCTGACCTACAGTAGTACTGTATAAACTAAACCCCTGGAGTGTTCTGACCTACAGTAGTACTGTATAAACTAAACCCCTGGAGTGTTCTGATCTACAGTAGTACTGTATGAACTAAACCCCTGGAGTGTTCTGACCTACTGTAGTACTGTATGAACTAAACCTCTGGAGTGTTCTGATCTACAGTAGTACTGTATGAACTAAACCCCTGGAGTGTTCTGATCTACAGTAGTACTGTATGAACTAAACCCCTGGAGTGTTCTGACCTACAGTAGTACTGTATGAAATAAACCCCTGACCTACAGTAGTACTGTATAAACTAAACCCCTGACCTACAGTAGTACTGTATGAACTAAACCCCTGGAGTGTTCTGACCTACAGTAGTACTGTATGAAATAAACCCCTGGAGTGTTCTGACCTACAGTAGTACTGTATGAACTAAACCCCTGGAGTGTTATGACCTACAGTAGTACTGTATAAACTAAACCCCTGACCTACAGTAGTACTGTATGAACTAAACCCCTGGAGTGTTCTGACCTACAGTAGTACTGTATGAACTAAACCTCTGGAGTGTTCTGACCTACAGTAGTACTGTATGAACTAAACCCCTGGAGTGTTCTGATCTACAGTAGTACTGTATAAACTAAACCCCTGGAGTGTTCTGACCTACAGTAGTACTGTATGAAATAAACCCCTGACCTACAGTAGTACTGTATGAACTAAACCCCTGGAGTGTTCTGATCTACAGTAGTACTGTATGAAATAAACCCCTGACCTACAGTAGTACTGTATGAAATAAACCCCTGGAGTGTTCTGACCTACAGTAGTACTGTATGAACTAAACCCCTGGAGTGTTATGACCTACAGTAGTACTGTATGAACTAAACCCCTGGAGTGTTCTGACCTACAGTAGTACTGTATGAACTAAACCCCTGGAGTGTTATGACCTACAGTAGTACTGTATGAACTAAACCCCTGGAGTGTTCTGACCTACAGTAGTACTGTATGAACTAAACCCCTGGAGTGTTATGACCTACAGTAGTACTGTATGAACTAAACCCCTGGAGTGTTCTGACCTACAGTAGAACTGTATGAACTAAACCCCTGGAGTGAAAAGACTACTATAGAGAGTTGGTCTATAGAGAGGCACCCCCTGATCTCAGGCACAGAGCTGGGCAGACAGCCTGCTGGTATTGGATCCGGTGGAGGCGTGATGTTGGGCCTACAGAACAGGCCTGGAGTCAGTGGAATGGGCTGTTGAAAGTATTGCATTGGGACTTTAGGATGAGGCCTGCTGTGTACAGTTGTTAGGTTGGGTGGAGGTGTGATATGGGTGCAAGAAAATAGGTATATATGGGTGTGTGGGGACTGGGGCTGGGGGATGGGGTACATGGCCTGCTGTAGGGAAATGGGGCTAGGGCTGGTGGAGGTGTATGGAGGCTGGAGATGGAGATCCCAAATTAGGTGTGTCGTCTTCGAGGATTGGACTGGTGGGAATCATGGGATCCTGTGTGCGTGTGTTGGTATGTGTCTATGTGTACATAATAAGTGTGTGTGTGTGTGTAGGGGGCTGTGCCTGCTGTATCAGAGGGTGCAGCAGTGAAGGAGACTGGTTGAGAGAAGCTGTCCTCAGGTGGCATGAAGAAGTAGACAGACACTGGCATCGCGTCGCGGTCCAAACACACTGCAACTTACACTTATGTGGCGTGACTAAGAGGTCCAGGGTCTTCTGGGAGAGATTGGGCCAAATCGCCATCATCTCTTTCCTCAGCTCCGCATCCATCTGGTGTTTGTCCACACCTCCTACACACACGCAATGACACACACACACAAGCAGGCACATGCACACACACACACACACACGCACCAGTGTATACACACACATATAATAGCAACACACACACATAAACACACACATTCACATCAATACAAATACACAGCAGAGCCATAGAGGTGTAAGAATTGACGCACAGACATGAAAACACACACAACCACACAGACACAAGAGAATGTGTTTGTTAATAGAGGTGAGCTTTGACTCCCAGTTTAAATGTATAGTGTGGATGAGCCATGTAACACAGAGACATGGCCATTAAATGTCTGGCCATCTTCACTTTAATTGGGCCAACCAAATAAAGTGAGACTTAATTACATTGGAACTATGATTGTTATTTCACATAAGAACTCTACAAAGTCTACAAAAAGAGAACTGTAGCCTATTTGAAACCCTATTACACTGACAGTATGGCTGGTAGTACACATTACATTCTATTGGTTAATAAGAACCATACAAACTCTATAGAAAAAGAGCTGTACTTAGGACACCGTGGGAGAAGCAGAGGGACCGCTGTAGGTCTCAGGGACAGCAGGGTACACACGATACACAACCACCTTACAGTAGCAGACTGCCCTGCTCTGTTCTAGGGAAGACAAGAAACAGGGGAAGAGATGGTGAAAAATGCAAGCAGGAAAGAGGGGTTCCAAACCTTCCGTACCCTTGGCGATCTTGATGTCCAGCGCCGTGCGGATCAGGGCCATCAGGGTGGAGTTGAAGTGGACTGAGTTGTCGTCGGCGACCGGGAGGTCCATCCGCAGCAGCCTCTGTTGGAAAGAGACAATCGGGGGAAGGTGGGTGAGTAAAAAGGGTGTCCGCCCAGGAAGTGGAGGTATAGGTGTGCTCTGAACCTCCAGGTGAGGAGACAGGGAAAGGGGGTTGGGGAGAGGGTTGGGTGAGGGGGAAGGGGAGGAAAGGGAGCTCTGTCATTTTTTGTAGCAGGTTCTGTACGTCTGTCTGTCAACTATACAATGTGTCATTGGCACCAAAAACATGTTAACATGGCGGTGGCAAATGATACCATTATTTCTTTACAGCCTGTGAGAGCCAAAGGTTCCTCTTATGGATGTTAACTTGTTCATGTCTGTAGAAGGATATGAATTTATTTTACCTTTATTTAACTAGGCAAGTCAGTTAAGAACAAATTCTTATTTTCAATGATGGCCTAGGAACAGTGGGTTAACTGCCTGTTCAGAACGACAGATTTGAAACTTGTCAGCTCGGGGGTTTGAACTTGCAACCTTCCGGCTACTAGTCCAACACTCTAACCACTAGGCTACCCTGCCACCCCAATAACAGTCATTGTTGTGTTACTTAGGAGGACCTCACAGGTTCAGTAGTGTCACAGCATTATTTATGCCTTCTCTGATAGAGGGTGTAGGATGAAGTTAGAATCTGATCCAATGTCAGCTTTGTGCGTTTTCCCCTTGAATGGTTTAGTTCAGGATTATGGGATATTAATCTGATTCTAGATCAGTAAGAGCAGACAGCTGGCTGCCACTAACAGAGCTCCCCGTAGCGGATTGGAGATTCACAGAGTTCAACAGAGACCAGGCCATAAAGCGATAAATCAAAACTGAGGGACAGGGGGAGGGGAACGTCATCATTTTCATTTATCCTTTATCCACCTTCTGGTCTTGCCAATATAAGATAAATGGACACGAGCCAACACACACACACATGCACAGACAACACACACAGACAACGTGACGTTAGAGTGTGTGAGACAGGCTCGCAGTAACCGTTGTCACGGCGACATCCCAGACATGCAGCAAGACCATGCCAAGCACACCGCTCCCCTACCCCAAAACCCTGTGACACATACCCCATCCTCCCCTGTCCCCCCCATGCAACATGCAGTGCACACACATAATGCTTCACAGGACAAGCAGCGGCACAGCCGTACACAGAAAGCATCCTCTGTGTGGTCTAATAATACAATAATGTTTATCGGTTTGGGTTTAGTAGTGGTTACTGGCAGGAGGATATGACATCACTGAAACTACATGTGCTACATCTATAAGATATATTAGATGAAGAGCTGTTGTTGTCATACAGAGACAATAGAGCTGTAAAGCTCTATTCAAATCCTCTGATCTCTCAATGAATAATGGGTGCAGGGCCTGACAGAGTTAATAGGTGAGCGTGAGAACAGAATTCAGCCGATCAAGACATTTTTTAAAAGGTAAGATGGGCTGAGGTTCTAGGTTAGGCTGCCTTAGGCCTGAGGAGGGCTATACAATAAGTGTTAGGGGGTGGGGAAAAATACATCTCGTTATCCGAAAATAATTGAAAAGAGAGAGGGGGGTTGGTTGTGATTGGCATTTTAGAGACCGTTTTCAAAGCAAAAGAAGGGAGAAGTTGGACAATGAGAAGAGGTTGGAGGATGAGAGAGAAAAATACATCAAAGAGATAAACAGCGAGTGATAAGAAAAAGAGGTTGAAAGAGATAGAATAAAAGAAAGATCTACCACCACACAAGCTGGTCGAGTCTGTAACACAGCATCCTGCCTGAAGACTACTGTCTGTCTGTCTCTACAGAACAGAGAAGAGTCGAGGTGAGAATTTAACACTACACATACAGGGGACATTATTCTGTGGGTCAGAGGTGAAGGTCAAGTGTGAGGGTTTTGACCTCTCTCATTGGGCCGGTAAGTAGTGATGGTGGGTGGGGGATATGGGACAGGTGAAGGGCAAGAAGGGGGGCCGGGGGTTTTTAATGTCAAACTAAGGTCATCACCTAGAGATGACAGTTTACACAGGGAAAGGGGAGAGAGGTATTTTCAAAGACTGGACTGCTATTGTTACCCCCAGACACAGTAGATGGAGGTGGTGGGGGATGAAAGGTTAGAGGTCAAAGTCTGAAGGAGGGGTTATATTACAGGGAACACTTCAGGAGGGAGGCTGTTAGGACTGAGGGACAAAATGGAGGGAGGACAAGAAGGAAGAGAAAAGAGAGGATAAAGCAGAGGCAGGGAGAGGAGAGATGAGCTGAGCTGATAGGAATGAATGAACAGAGGACAGAAAGGCAGAGAGATGCAGATATGCAGAGAGAGAGAGAGAGGCAGGGAGAAATATCAGGAGAAATAGAAAGATGGAGAAATGGCAAAGAGAAGAATAGAAAGAGAGAGAGAGACGCGGAGAGAGGGATGCTAGAGATCGAGGTAGAGGTAAGGATTATCAGAGATGCAGGTAGGGAGAGCAGCTGTGAGGATAAGGAGGGTTTGAGGGACAGTAAGTTCTGGCAGTAGAGAGATCTTCTGTGCCTACAGGCTGTTCTGCTGGCTTCCCCTGAGGCTCACAGCGATCTGCCTACGAAGGGACACGTGTGTGTCATAAGGGTGTCATAATGTGTCGTAAGGGTGTCATAATGTGTTGTAAGGTTTATAATAGGGGGTATGAGGTTATATTAGAGCAGTGGTCACTACCATCCCTGGTATGAGAGAGAGGGTGTGTAGGACAGGTTTCTGTCTTTGATTCTGTTAGTCAGCTAATCAGCAAGACCTTGATTAGTTGAATCAGAGAACTGTTAGTTCTCCAGGACCAGGGTTGGTGACAACCAAACGAGTTGGGTATATGAGTGTGTGTTAGAATATCTGAAGGATTTCACAGGTATATAAGGGTATTTAACGGGCATGAGTGTGAGTCGGTGTGTGTGTGACTGTGCATGACAGTGTGTGAGAGAGGTAATGGTAGTGCCCGTGTGGTGGTGGGGGTGAAGAGGCAGGCATGCGAGTGGCAGGTTAGGAGGAAGGGAGGAGACAGCATGTGAAGAGGAGGGGACTGGAAACAGAGTAGAACTGCATTGACAGAAGAACGGGGACGGGTGGAACTTGCAGATTTTACTACAGGGCCGAAGAGATTCTACTACGAAAAAGAGGCTAGACGTTATTCTGTGGCAATGATAACAGTTAACTGGTTAGCAAACTACACAACCAACTAGATAGGCAACAAACTATATTCAGCTCTCTGTCCTCTACCCAGAAAATACATCCTGATTTGTATATGTTGGACTACTGTACAAGTAAAGACAGAGACCTGCTCCTCTGTGTGTGTGTGTGTGTGTGTGTGTGTGTGTGTGTGTGTGTGTGTGTGTGTGTGTGTGTGTGTGTGTGTGTGTGTGCCTGTGTGTCTGAGTGTGTGTATGTGTGTGTGTGTGTGTGTGTGTGTGTGTGTGTGTGTGTGTGTGTGTGTGTGTGTGTGTGTGTGTGCGTGTGTGTGCGTGCGTGTGTGTGCGTGCGTGTGTGTGTTTGCAGTAGCGCCATCCACAGGACGGAGAGACTCAGAGGACAGAAGTCTTACGGACCTTCCAAGCCCGGCTGCACACGCATACTGGTGTGTGTGTATGTATGTGTTTTTGTCTGTGCATGTGTGTTTAGCTGTGTGTATACACTATTTTGCCAGCTTGGCCAAACATTTATATATATTTTTGTATAAATAGATATCTTTAATATTTTTCCACTAGTATACATTAAAGAGGTCACTCTAATGTACACACCTGTTTAGAGTCAATATGGAAGTTTGAGACCCCCGAAGTGTACTTTAGCCAAAGCTCCTATAGTTACCACAGCTGATTTGATGTATTCTATTCCACTATGCACTCTACTCAGATTCTTGTAAAGCTTTGACTGGCAAAAACAACGTGTGGGTGTTTGTGTTTGATAATATGTGTGTTTAGAGGTGTGTGTGTGTTTCCGTCAGTATACACGGTGCAAAAGAGCTGAGAAGTTCCCTCCATTCACCCCTTCCTGTGGATAAACCTGTCTGACCTTTGTCCCTTGACCCTAACCCCCCCGCCCCCCGCCCCTACCCTCCTCCCCATTCCCCACAACGACATCAGCGCTCCCCTCCATCAAATAACAAAAGAGAAGAAGAAAATGGAGATAAAGCAAAATATCAGAAACAAAATGTATAGAGAAGAATACACCAACACTACGGATACACAGTAAAGCGGAGGAAGAGGCACTAAGCCCCCTGGTTCTAGGGGGTCCTGACCTTGTAGGCCACCCGTGCCGGGCACCTGTTCCCCAGGCCTAGCGGAGGGCTCATATGCCTGAGCATGTCATACATATCCCTGCAACTGATCCTGCCACTGCATGTCAGCGCAGCACAGCCACCGCCCCCCACAGCCACAGCCAGAACAGCCACAGCCAACCACAGCCAACCAGAGAGAGAGCAGAGAGAATAAGAGAAGAGAGTAGGGGTGGGAGAAGGGTAGAGAGAGAAGGAGAAGAGGGAGAGAGAGCAAGAGAGAGCAAGGGAGAGCGAGAGAGGGGGAGAAAGAGAGAGTGAGGGAAGAGAGAGAAGAGGGGGACACAGATAGAAAGAGAGATAGAGAATGAGAGCGAAAGAGAGACCAAAGCAAAGAGTAGAGAGGAGAAAAAAGAACCAAAAACAAAGTTATTTGGCTGGTTTGAGAGCGAGAGACGCAGTGAGGCTGTCTAGAACTGGTCTGAGCGGGCGGGGTGAGGGGGGGTAGAACTGGTCTGAGCGGGCGGGGGTGTATATCTTGTAGAAGATAAGAGGGGGGTATAGGGAGGAGGAGGAGCAGAGTTGAGTTGGAGACTTTTAGTAGAAGTAAAATATAGTTCTATGCAAGTGGGAAGGGAGGGATTGCATAGAAGAGCAGAGGACTTCAGAGGCAAGCACTGAGCTCCACAGCTGGGACTGGGCAATACCATGATGAGGGTGGGGTGTCAATGCAGTTTCTGTCCTCCCCCCCAAGAACAATGCAATTCTACAGATCCCACAGTGTGTCTAGCACCGCACCTAGCCGTGGTTCAACAGCAAGCAAAACAACAGAAAGAAAAATGACCAAAGGGGAACAATCAGAATTCTTTTTTTTTCTTCACAATCAAACTCTTAAAAGTTTTTATTTATTTTTCATTTCAGTGGTGCACAACGTCATGCTCGTCTGGGTGTCTGCATTGTCCTACACATTCTCCTTTCAGATCAGAATGCAAGTAGAAATGGGCAAAATAAAGAAGAAGAGAGAAAGTATAACAAAAATGAAATCCAATCAGATCAGATAAGCGACACTCATTCCATTCTTGGATGCTGTAGCAGGTGTGGTTGAGGATTTGTAGTGGAAGTCAAACCTTGCAGGCCACTCTATGGGGGCATTTCTTTCCTAAGCCAAGAGGCGGGTCGATAACTCGCAATAAACTGTACATATCCTTATAATGAATGCGACCGCTGCAAAAAGAACAGGAGGAGTTAGAACAAACGTAGAGGACAGATACGACAAGAGAGAACAATGGGAAGAAAGAAGAGCACAAGATTGACAAGAAACAAGATATCATAACAGCAAAATTACTGTACGGTGTACACACACATACTACACACACCACACACACACACACACACACACACATTGTTGTTGCCCGTCACCCATTTGAGCTGTAGTGCTTTTCTTCTGCAATGACACTGCAGTCTTTCCCTGTTCCTACCATTGTCTCAGCCTATCCCTTCTCTGTTTAACCACTTCCTGTCTATTATCGTTCCTGTTTTCCTAATGCAACCCATCCCCCGTCTCTCTCAATTCCTCTTCCTAATACAACCCATCCCCCGTCTCTCTCAATTCCTCTTCCTAATGCAACCCATCCCCCGTTTCTCTCAAATCCTCTTCCTAATAGAACCCATCCCCCGTCTCTCTCAATTCCTCTTCCTAATAGAACCCATCCCCGTCTCTCTCAATTCCTCTTCCTAATAGAACCCATCCCCCGTTTCTCTCAATTCCTCTTCCTAATACAACCCATCCCTGTTTCTCTCAATTCCTCTTCCTAATACAACCCATCCCCGTCTCTCTCTCAATTCCTTTCCTAATACAACCCATCCCCCGTCTCTCTCAATTCCTCTTCCTAATACAACCCATCCCTGTTTCTCTCAATTCCTCTTCCTAATACAACCCATCCCCCGTCTCTCTCAATTCCTCTTCCTAATACAACCCATCCCTGTTTCTCTCAATTCCTCTTCCTAATACAACCCATCCCCCGTCTCTCTCAATTCCTCTTCCTAATACAACCCATCCCCGTCTCTCTCTCAATTCCTTTCCTAATACAACCCATCCCCCGTCTCTCTCAATTCCTCTTCCTAATACAACCCATCCCTGTTTCTCTCAATTCCTCTTCCTAATACAACCCATCCCCCATCTCTCTCAATTCCTCTTCCTAATACAACCCATCCCCGTCTCTCTCTCAATTCCTTTCCTAATACAACCCATCCCCCGTCTCTCTCAATTCCTCTTCCTAATACAACCCATCCCTGTTTCTCTCAATTCCTCTTCCTAATACAACCCATCCCCCGTCTCTCTCAATTCCTCTTCCTAATACAACCCATCCCCCATCCCCCATCTCTCTCTCAATTCCTCTTCCTAATAGAACCCATCCCCTGTCTCTCTCTCAATTCCTTTCCTAATACAACCCATCCCCCGTCTCTCTCAATTCCTCTTCCTAATACAACCCATCCCTGTTTCTCTCAATTCCTCTTCCTAATACAACCCATCCCCCGTCTCTCTCAATTCCTCTTCCTAATACAACCCATCCCTGTTTCTCTCAATTCCTCTTCCTAATACAACCCATCCCCCGTCTCTCTCAATTCCTCTTCCTAATACAACCCATCCCCGTCTCTCTCTCAATTCCTTTCCTAATACAACCCATCCCCCGTCTCTCTCAATTCCTCTTCCTAATACAACCCATCCCTGTTTCTCTCAATTCCTCTTCCTAATACAACCCATCCCCCATCTCTCTCAATTCCTCTTCCTAATACAACCCATCCCCGTCTCTCTCTCAATTCCTTTCCTAATACAACCCATCCCCCGTCTCTCTCAATTCCTCTTCCTAATACAACCCATCCCTGTTTCTCTCAATTCCTCTTCCTAATACAACCCATCCCCCGTCTCTCTCAATTCCTCTTCCTAATACAACCCATCCCCCATCCCCCATCTCTCTCTCAATTCCTCTTCCTAATAGAACCCATCCCCTGTCTCTCTCTCAATTCCTCTTCCTAATAGAACCCATCCTATATATGTCTCTCTCTCAATTCCTCTTCCTAATACAACCCATCCCTGCGTCTTTCTCTCAATTCCTCTTCCTAATAGAACCCATCCCCCGTCTCTCTCAATTCCTCTTCCTAATACAACCCATCCCTGTTTCTCTCAATTCCTCTTCCTAATACAACCCATCCCCCGTCTCTCTCAATTCCTCTTCCTAATACAACCCATCCCCGTCTCTCTCTCAATTCCTTTCCTAATACAACCCATCCCCCGTCTCTCTCAATTCCTCTTCCTAATACAACCCATCCCTGTTTCTCTCAATTCCTCTTCCTAATACAACCCATCCCCCGTCTCTCTCAATTCCTCTTCCTAATACAACCCATCCCCCATCCCCCATCTCTCTCTCAATTCCTCTTCCTAATAGAACCCATCCCCTGTCTCTCTCTCAATTCCTCTTCCTAATAGAACCCATCCTATATATGTCTCTCTCTCAATTCCTCTTCCTAATACAACCCATCCCTGCGTCTTTCTCTCAATTCCTCTTCCTAATAGAACCCATCCCCCGTCTCTCTCTCAATTCCTCTTCCTAATAGAACCCATCCTATATATGTCTCTCTCTCAATTCCTCTTCCTAATACAACCCATCCCTGCGTCTTTCTCTCAATTCCTCTTCCTAATAGAACCCATCCCCCGTCTCTCTCAATTCCTCTTCCTAATACAACCCATCCCCGTCTCTCTCTCAATTCCTTTCCTAATACAACCCATCCCCCGTCTCTCTCAATTCCTCTTCCTAATACAACCCATCCCTGTTTCTCTCAATTCCTCTTCCTAATACAACCCATCCCCCGTCTCTCTCAATTCCTCTTCCTAATACAACCCATCCCCCATCCCCCATCTCTCTCTCAATTCCTCTTCCTAATAGAACCCATCCCCTGTCTCTCTCTCAATTCCTCTTCCTAATAGAACCCATCCTATATATGTCTCTCTCTCAATTCCTCTTCCTAATACAACCCATCCCTGCGTCTTTCTCTCAATTCCTCTTCCTAATAGAACCCATCCCCCGTCTCTCTCTCAATTCCTCTTCCTAATAGAACCCATCCTATATATGTCTCTCTCTCAATTCCTCTTCCTAATACAACCCATCCCTGCGTCTTTCTCTCAATTCCTCTTCCTAATAGAACCCATCCCCCGTCTCTCTCTCAATTCCTCTTCCTAATAGAACTCATCCCCCGTCTCTCTCTCAATTCTTCTTCCTAATAGAACTCATCCCCCGTCTCTCTCTCAATTCCTCTTCCTAATAGAACCCATCCTATATATGTATATCTCTCAATTCCTCTTCCTAATAGAACTCATCCCCCGTCTCTCTCTCAATTCCTCTTCCTAATAGAACCCATCCTATATATGTCTCTCTCTCAATTCCTCTTCCTAATAGAACTCATCCCCGTCTCTCTCTCAATTCCTCTTCCTAACAATACCCATCCCCATGTCTCTCTCTCAATTCCTCTTCCTAATAGAACCCATCCCCATGTCTCTCCCTCAATTCCTCTTCCTAATAGAACCCATCCCCATCTCTCTCTCATTCCCCTCGTTCATTCCCTTCCCCCTCTCTGCCAGCAGTGGTGTGTGCCAGTAATTGGTTGTGTGTGGAGTATAATTAAGGAATAGCTCATTAACTAGAAATGCATGTGAATGCTAAATGGCCTAATGTGTAATAGCCACGTGTCATACAGAGGCCCATCTCCCCATAGATGTTCTGTTCCCCCCTCCCTCCTTCCCTCCCTCCCTCCCTCTCTTCTCTCCAGAAAATCCTCCTTGTTTTCTTCCATGCCTGTCTTTATCTCAATTCACCATGTTAACAAGACCTTTTAATTCTGATTACTTTGATATTCCTACCCATCTCAGTCGTTCTCCTTCTCTCTCTCTCAATTTCCCTTCCCCCACTACTGTGTCTCTACCTCCTTCCCTCAATCTCTCTCCCTCCTCCTCTTCTCTTCTTCTCTCCCTCTACATTGCAGACTACAGGACAGCAGAAGGATAACAGGCATTGGAATACAGATACTAGGAAACTTAGCGTGTTTCAGGTTCCACGGGGGTTGAATATACAGTACAGTAAAGGGGAGGTTTGTTGCCACAGTAAGTTTTGGCAGTATGCAGATTCCAGAGGGGGTGGAGAGGGGGTGGGGGTCTGAACCACACACAGAGAGGGAGAGGGCACAGGGAGGGAGAGATAACTGGATCACTGAGAAGGTTACTGCTCAGATCCATGATCCCACCTACAGCTGCTGTCTTGTGTGGGTTCTTTAGACTGATTTGGGATCAGTTCAACTACAGGAGACTTGGCCTTTATATCCTTTATGACTCTTGTCCTTTATAACTATGGAGTAATTTACTTCATGGTTGCTGTACAGCTCCCAGACTCCCACTCTTTTCATCTGATGTTCCCAAAGACTGGACTTAGGTCAGTTTTACCACAGGCTAATGAGATCTAGTGCCAGGATTGAACTAGAGCCTAGCCTGAGGACACGTTAGAAGTGTTTAGGTTACTGTACACAGTCCAGGAGGAGTTAACGCTCAGAGATACACAGACATGAGAGGTGATGTCTACCTCTGAAAAAGTAAACACATTAAAACAACAAGGAATCGTGTGTGTACTGTATGTGTGTTTGTGTGTTTTTAAATCTCCCAGATTATAAGTGTTCAGTATATGAGTGTTTATCATGAGGTGCTGATGTGTGTGTGTAAGATGTGTGTGTGTGTGTGTGTGTGTGTGTGTGTGTGTGTGTGTGTGTGTGTGTGTTTCTATGTGATGTGTTCATGTGTGTCACTCACCAAGCTGCTTGGTCATATTCAGCCCATATCCTGACATACTCGTCTAGATGATGTGGGCCGAGGATGGAGGAGTCTCTGGTCAGGTACTCAAAGTTGTCCATGATGACAGCCACGAACAGATTCAGCATCTAAAAACACAAACAGTCACATTATTACACAGTATTATGTCAGCCAAGCAAGTGTGCACTTATAACAGACTAGGGTTGCAAAATAAATTCCCTGGTTTTCGGGAAATCCTGCGCTGTAAACCTCAAGGCATTTTTAACTCAAATACTAAGTTGTACTTATTAAAAAGTCATTATTACTTAACATGTTTATGTGGTACTGACTCAAAAGTAAATTAGAAGTCACACCAACTAAATGTTTTAAAAATATGATAACAAATTAACATTTTCCCTAGCATGCTCTACTGCAGTTAGATTTTCTGGAATTGTTTTTAATATCTGTGTTTTTGCATGTACATTGAGTGATTGATTGATTAAATGTTAAGCTACAAAAATATAAATATAATTGTTTCTAATCCAATCACTTCATTTTTGCACTTGTTACTGAAATGGTTGTTCCAGTTTAAATGGCTTAGGTCGTTTCCTCCCACTGTTCTTGTCACGAATCCCGCCGAAGATGGTGCCTCTTCCTGTTCGGGCGGTGCTCGGCGGTCGTCGTCGCCGGCCTATTAGCTGCCATCGATTCCATTTCCGTTTGTTTCTGTAAGTTGGGTCTAATTGGGTACACCTGTTTAAAGTTAGTGTTTGTTTGTAGGCTATTTAAGGGCACTAGGCCCGCTGGGTATATTTGTGCGGGCTTGTTCTCTGTTATCTGGTGTATTAGTGTGATCTCTATTTTTCCGGACAGTTTTAGTCCTGTGTATTTTGGACGGGTTGTTTCATGCGCCCTTGTTTTTTGCATGTCCATGTCTCCGCTGTCGTTGGAATAAATGATCCACGTACGGAATTACCTGCTCTCTGCGCTTGACTCCTCCACTCACCATTCATAGAAGTCATAACAGTTCTTAACCCTGGCAGTCAATATGAATGCAGGTTGTGGGTGAATACACATTTCAACTGTTGGATAGTCTAACGCTGACTAAATCCCAATAGGAATTACACATCACTTTGCAAGCCAGCATAATGTGATTTACAGTTAGGGTTGCCCATTTTTGGATTACTGGAAACTTTTTGGGGAAAGTTTGTGGAATTTTGCAAACCTACTTGCATGACTGATGTGGCCTGTAACTAAGAGTTTCAGGCCACTGTATAAGGCCTTATGATACATGTAATGGTTCAATAATAATGATAATATTCGCCTAGGAACTCTTGGTGAAGACCAAAGGCTTGAAAATTAACGAATTCAACAACCATGTCTCTGTCATTACAGTAACAAATACAGTCATGGGTGGTAACTCTACAATTCAATCGAAAAGGCCAGGCACACTGGGAAATTATTGGAGGCATGGCTTAGTGGGAGCGTTACATTTAAGAATACCTTACAAAAAAATGCATTTGTATTACACATATGAAGGTAGTACTGCTAACTTCAGCTATTTAACTTTCTTAACTTTTTTAGTTAATCGGTTTCCTAAAAATGTTTGAGTAGCCAGAACTTATCTGGTTTTGCAGTGTGGTTGGACTACTCTGGAGTTCCTGCTTATTCCCTCCTGATTCCGGGAATCCTCCAACTAGGATTTAGGGAATTTTGCAATCCTATAACCGAAACTAAGGGGGAAAATATGACTAAAAGGGGAATAGAGAAAGACAGACAGCTAGTGCTTCTCACCAGGAAGGAGCAGAAGAAGATGAAGGACACAAAGTAGAGGTAGGCAAACTGGCTGCCACACTCTGGTTCAGTGTTCCCTGCCAGAGGATCACAGAGCTTCCCTCCAAGACACGACAGCATGATGTCATGCCACGCCTCGCCCGTGGCACTCCTATACAAATACACACACGTTGGAGACACACGTATGCATGTACTGTACACACAGGCACGCACAAATGTAAACACGCAAGCACACACACACACCTGAAGAGCAGCATGAGAGCTTGGAAGAAAGTCCTGAAGTTGTTGTGTTCGTTGATGGCGCTCCCTTCCTCCTCCTCCATCCCTATGTTCCCAAACAGCTGACAAAACAACAAAGTGTCAGCATCCTAGGTAATATGGGAGAATGCACAACCTCACACACGTCCCTATGGCAGGCAAGTGTCACTTTCCCTGGATGCTTTTTATAAAGTTCATGTTGATATGTAAAAATGACCATTCATTTTGACTTGTTTTTCTTCGTGTCTCTACTCACCTGCATCCCGATGATGGCATAGATGAAGAACAGCATGCCGATAAGCAGGCACACGTACGGCAGCGCCTAAACAGACATAAAGAGCTGGAGTACTATTCAGTGTGTGTGTGTGTGTATTCTGTCATAGGTCCCCACAATGCTGCTAAGTAGGTTTTGTGCAGAGGTGGGCCCAAGTCACTATTATTCGATTCATGAGCAAGTCTCAAGTGCCAAGTTCCATGTCTTAAGTCGAGTCCCAGAAAGAACAGGTCGAGTCTCGGGTCCAGCCCAAGTCGTGCATTCTAAGGGAAAGTCGAGGTCACAAGTCAGGTAAACAAATCTATACATGCAATGACTTGTTCCAACAACAAATCCTGGCCTTGGAACTATAAGGTTCTATCTGACATGTCAGAAATGAGTTAGTCACATATAATAGATCTTTAGATGGTTCTTCATATGTTTGTATATTTTTGAAAAAGTACATTTTAAGTGAAAACATGTAAACTATACAATTCTGTGAGGTCACATCGTTGTTCAGTGATGACAGTTATTTGTCTAATGATCATAATGTATGTCTTAATGTATTTGATGTGTTCTGACTATTTTGGTAAAATACAAATTATATCATTTATGTATTCAAATAGCTACAGTCGTAAGAACTGAATATGTCTAATTTAGAGGTGTCAAAAAGAACCTTATGGCTGAACATACATTAACATTTCTGAACCATAAGCTTATCTTCTAATGCACACCCCTAAAAAGAACTCACTAGAAAACACTTCGGATGGAGCGATGTATGAGAGTCGGGAAGCAAGTTCAGGGAGTGAATACATTTAACTAATAAATGAACAAAACAAGAAACAAACCATGCACAGACATGAAACGGGAACAGAAACAATGACGACTGGGGAAGGAACCAAACGGAGTGACATAAAGACGACTGGGGAAGGAATCAAACGGAGTGACATAAAGACGACTGGGGAAGGAACCAAACGAAGTGACATAAAGACGACTGGGGAAGGAATCAAACGGAGTGACATAAAGACGACTGGGGAAGGAACCAAACGAAGTGACATAAAGACGACTGGGGAAGGAACCAAACGGAGTGACATAAAGACGACTGGGGAAGGAACCAAACGGAGTGACATAAAGACGACTGGGGAAGGAACCAAACGGAGTGACATAAAGACGACTGGGGAAGGAACCAAACGGAGTGACATAAAGACGACTGGGGAAGGAACCAAACGGAGTGACATAAAGACGACTGGGGAAGGAACCAAACGGAGTGACATACAGACGACTGGGGAAGGAACCAAACGGAGTGACATAAAGACGACTGGGGAAGGAACCAAAAGGAGTGACATAAAGACGACTGGGGAAAGAACCAAACGGAGTGACATAAAGACGACTGGGGAAGGAACCAAACGGAGTGACATAAAGACGACTGGGGAAGGAACCAAACGGAGTGACATAAAGACGACTGGGGAAGGAACCAAACAGAGTGACATAAAGACGACTGGGGAAGGAACCAAACGGAGTGACATAAAGACGACTGGGGAAGGAACCAAACGGAGTGACATAAAGACGACTGGGGAAGGAACCAAACGGAGTGACATAATGACGACTGGGGAAGGAACCAAACGAAGTGACATAAAGACGACTGGGGAAGGAACCAAACGGAGTGACATAAAGACGACTGGGGAAGGAACCAAACGGAGTGACATAAAGACGACTGGGGAAGGAACCAAACGGAGTGACATAAAGACGACTGGGGAAGGAACCAAACGGAGTGACATAAAGACGACTGGGAAAGGAACCAAACGGAGTGACATAAAGACGACTGGGGAAGGAACCAAAAGGAGTGACATAAAGACGACTGGGGAAGGAACCAAACGGAGTGACATAAAGACGACTGGGGAAGGAACCAAACGGAGTGACATAAAGACGACTGGGGAAGGAACCAAACGGAGTGACATAAAAACGACTGGGGAAGGAACCAAACGGAGTGACATAAAGACGACTGGGGAAGGAACCAAACGGAGTGACATAAAGACGACTGGGGAAGGAACCAAACGGAGTGACATAAAGACGACTGGGGAAGGAACCAAACGGAGTGACATAAAGACGACTGGGGAAGGAACCAAACGGAGTGACATAAAGACGACTGGGGAAGGAACCAAACGGAGTGACATAAAGACGACTGGGGAAGGAACCAAACGGAGTGACGTAAAGACGACTGGGGAAGGAACCAAACGGAGTGACATAAAGACGACTGGGGAAGGAACCAAACGGAGTGACATAAAGGGCAGGTAGTCAAGGAGGTGATGGAGTCCAGGTGAGTGTCATTATGAGCATAACGCTGGTGACAGGTGTGCACCCTAACGAGCAGCCTGGTGACCTAGAGGCCGGCGAGGGAGCACGTGAGAGTACCCCCTCCCCGACGTGCGGCTCCAGCCGCAGGATGTCGACCAAGATAACGATCCCGGGGATCAGGAGGAAACTGGTCACCTCTGCTAAGGCGCGGGAACCTATCAATCCGGCTGAGGTGTGGGAGCATGACGACCTAGAGTGCCGGAGAGAGAGCATACGTGACAGTACCTCCTCCCCGGTGCGTTCGGCTTCAGCCGCAGGACGCCAACCACAGGGACAATGCCGGGGATCCGGAGCGGACTGGTCGCCTCCGCTGAGGAGCAGAAACCTGACAAACCGGCTGAGGAGTGAACCTAATGAGCCGGCTGAGACCTCCCCGGTTGCCTCGGCCGAGGCACTGGAACCTGTTCACCCCGCTTCGGCATGGGAGCCTATCAAACCCACTGAGGCATGGAAGCCTATCAAACCCGCTGAGGCATGGGAGCCTATCAAACCCACTGAGGCATGGAAGCCTACAAACCGGCTGAGGCATGGAAGCCTATCAAACCCACTGAGGCATGGAAGCCTACAAACCGGCTGAGGCATGGGAACCTATCAAACCCGCTGAGGCATGGAAGCCTACAAACTGGCTGAGGCATGGGAGCCTATCAAACCCACTGAGGCATGGGAGCCTATCAAACCCACTGAGGCATGGGAGCCTATCAAACCCACTGAGAAATGGGAGCCTATCAAACCCACTGAGGCATGGGAGCCTATCAAACCCACTGAGGCATGGGAGCCTATCAAACCCACTGAGGCATGGGAGCCTATCAAACCCACTGAGGCATGGAAGCCTACAAACCGGCTGAGGCCTCCCAGATAGCTCCGGCTCGAACACCAGGACTCGACATCACCCCCAACACAAAAACAAACAAAAGAAAACACTCCCTGATGCTTCCCCTTGACGAGTCGTCCTTCTGTAACGATGTACGCTGAGTCGGGAAGAAAGTTCAGGGAGTGAATTTTTTAATACATAAATTAACAGGAACAATGACGACTCGGGAAGAAACCAAAGGGAGTGACTTATATAGAGCAGGTAATCAAGAAGGTGATGGAGTCCAGGTGAGTGTCATTATGCGCCTAACGCTGGTGACAGGTGTGCTCCCTAACGAGCAGCCTGGTGACCTAGAGGCCGGAGAGGGAGCACAAGTGACATCTGAGATCTGGGATGTAAAAACTGATGCTCAATATCTCAGAACTTTGCTTAGTGCAGATAGAGCCTTATACTCCTAAGGTCACAACATCTTGTGGCTACCAGATATCTCTTTTCCTTATTTTGTCTACAACATTTTGATTGCGTAATAATTGATTTTAACAACAAATTCCAAATCCAAGCTTCATTTTTATTTATTCAATTTCAAGCAATTTTGACATACCAAAATACCAGTAAACCTTTGCTAGTAATTGTTGCTTGATGCCCCATTGCTGGTGAGCTTGCAAAGTAACATTCCTGATCATCACAATTTTTGGAGCTGCATATTTATATATGTCAATCCTCTCTCCCTACAATTTGATGTGGATTATATGGCTGTACAGCAGATGATATAGCTATACAACAGATGATATAGCTGTACAACAGATGAGATAGCTGTATAGTAGATGATATAGCTGTACAGCAAGCCGGCAATCCTTTCGCTAGCTCATCAAACCATTCAGTGACCAGTTCTCTTTTTGACCCGCGACTCCCAAAAAGGAGTGGTTCAAAGCTTGCGACCCCCCATGTACACACATGCACACGCTCACAGGTGATTCATTTTCAAAACGCAAGATACAGAAATAAACTGAGATTTACACTTTAATGTTGTTTACATTCATGTTTACAGTCAATATCAACGAGGGATATCAGGTCACTGGAGTCTGGAGTACAGAGCAGGCAGGATCATACGGTCTACATGTATGCAGAGAGGCTTGCAGGATCGGATGGAGAGCATGATCTGTCTGTAGCCTTTTTTCCTCACAAATATCGTAATTAATTTGTCAGAATACATTACATCTTCATTCCATAAGTATTGAAGGTAGTGCGATGTTACATCTATCTTCAGACATATACAGTTGAAGTCGAAAGTTTACATACATTTAGGTTGGAGTCATTGAAACTTGTTTTTAAACTACTACACACATTTCATGTTAACAAACTATAGTTTTGGCAAGTCGGTTAAGACATCTACCTTGTGCATGACACAAGGAATTTTTCCAGCAATTGTTTGCATACAGATTATTTCACTTACAATTCACTGTATCACAATTCCAGTGGGTCAGAAGTGTACATACACTAAGTTGACTGTGCCTTTAAACAGCTTGGAAAATTCCAGAAAATTATGTCTTGGCTTTAGAAACTTCTGATAGGCTAATTGACATAATTTGAGTCAATTGGAGATGTACCTGTGGATGTATTTCAAGGCCTACCTTCAAACTCAGTGCCTCTTTGCTTGACATCATGGGAAAATCAAAAGAAATCAGCCAAGACCTCAGAAAAAAAATGTAGACCTCCACAAGTCTGGTTCATCCTTGGGAGCAATTTCAAAACGCCTGAAGGTACCACGTTCATCTGTACGCAAGTATAAACACCATGGGACCATGCAGCCGTCATACCGCTCAGGAAGGAGACGCATTCTGTCTCCTAGAGATGAACCTACTTTGGTGCAAAAAGTGCAAATCAATCCCAGAACAACAGCAAAGGACCTTGTGAAGATGCTGGAGGAAACAGGTACAAAAGTATCTATATCCACAGTAAAACGAGTCCTATATCGACATAACCCAGCAAGGAAGAAGACCCTGCTGTCACGATCGTCGTAAGAAGCGGACCAAAGCGCAGCGTGGTGTGAATGCATCATTTTAATGGATGACGAAAACACGAAGTAAACTGAACAAAACAATAAATGAACAACGACCGTGACGCTATATACGAAATGAATAATCGTATTGACACAAACACTACACATAGACAATCACCCACAACCCACAATGACAAAACAGGCTACCTAAATATGGTTCCAAATCAGAGACAATGACTAACACCTGCCTCTGATTGAGAACCATATCAGGCCAAACACAGAAACAGACAAACTAGACATACAACATAGAATGCCCACTCAGATCACACCCTGACCAAACAAAACATATAAACATACAAAGCAAACTATGGTCAGGGCCCCCCCCCCACCAAGGTGCGGACTCCGGCCGCAAAACCTGAACCTATAGGGGAGGGTCTGGTGGGTATCTGTCCGCGGTGGCGGCTCTGGCGCTGGACGTGGAACCCACTCCACCATTGTCTTAGTCCGCTTCTGTGGCCCCCTAGGAACGGCGACCCTCGCCGCCAACCTAGGACTGGCAACCCTACTAAAGGGCCCCACTGGACTGAGGGGCAGCTCCGGACTGAGGGGCAGCTCCGGACTGAGGGGCAGCTCAGGACTGAGGGGCAGCTCAGAACTGAAGGGTAGCTCAGGACTGGCTGACGGCTCTGGCGGCTCCTGGCTGGCTGGCGGCTCTGGCGGTTCCTGGCTGGCTGGTGGCTCTGGCGGCTCCTGGCTGGCTGGCGGCTCCTGGCTGGCTGGAGGCTCTGGCAGCTCCTGGCTGGCTGGCGGCTCTGGCAGCTCCTGGCTGGCTGGCGGCTCTGGCAGCTCCTGGCTGACTGACGGCTCTGGCAGCTCCTGGCTGACTGACGGCTCAGGACAGACTGGCGGCGCTAGCAGCTCCAGACAGACGGGAGACTAGCAGCTCAGGACAGACGGGAGACTCTAGCAGCTCAGGACAGACGGGAGACTCTAGCAGCTCAGGACAGACGGGAGACTCTAGCAGCTCAGGACAGACGGGAGACTCTAGCAGCACTGGAGAGACGGGCAGCTCAGGCGGCGGTGGACAGACGGGAGCACCTGTAGGGAGGAGACAGAGAGACAGCCTGGTGCGTGGGGCTGCCACAGGACCCACCAGGCTGGGGAGACTTCCAGGAGGCTTGGTGTTAGGAGGAGGCACCTGAAGGACCGGGCTGTGGGGGGGAACTGGAGCTCTGGTGCCTCCTACACGCACCTGTCCCTTAGGCTCCACTCCCACATTTGCCCTGAACGAGTGGAGCGCAGGCATAGGACGCACTGCACCCTCCCAGCGCCCCGGAGACACAGTACGCAGAGCCGGGGCAGGATACCCTGGACCGAAATGGCGTACCGGTGACCAGAAACGCTGAGCAGGCACCATACGCCCTGGCTGGATGCCCACCCTCGCATGACACTTTCACGGGGCTGCCCTATAGCGCACCGGGCTATGGGCACGTACTGGCGACACCATGCGCTTAACCGCATAACACGGTGGCTGACCAGTAACGCGCTGCTTATAATAAGCACGAGGAGTGAGCGCAGGTCTGCTACCTGGCTTAGCCACACTCCCCGTGTGCTCCCCCTAAAACAATTTGGGGGGCTGCCTCTCGTACCTGTTGCGCTGCCATGCTGCCTCCTCATATTGCCGCCGCTCAGCTTTCGCTGCCTCCAGCTCTGCTTTGGGGCGGCGATATTCCCCAGCCTCTGCCCAGGGTCCTTCTCCGTTTAAAATCTCCTCCCATGTCCAGGAGTCCTGAAATTTCGGCCGCTGCTGCTGCCCGTTACCACGCCACTTGGTCCTTTTGTGGTGGGTGATTCTGTCACGATCGTCGTAAGAAGCGGACCAAAGCGCAGCATGGTGTGAATGCATCATTTTAATTGATGACGAAAACACGAAGTGTTTGGACATAATGACCATCGTTATGTTTGGAGGAAAAAGGGTGAGGCTTGCAAGCTGAAGAACACAATCCCAACCGTGAAGCGTGGGGGTGGCAGCATCATATTGTGAGGGTGCTTTGCTACAAAAGGGACTGGTGCACTTCACAAAATAGGTGGCATCATGAGGGAGGGAAATTATGTGGATATATTGAAGCAACATCTCAAGACATCAGTCAGGAAGTTAAAGCTTGGTTGCAAATGGGTCTTCCAAATGGACAATAACCCCAAGCATATTTCCAAAGTTGTGGCAAAATGGCTCAAGGACAACAAAGTCAAGGTTTTAGAGTGGCCATCACAAACCATGACCTCAATCCCATAGAAAATTTGTGGGCAGAACTGCAAAAGTGTGTGCGAGCAAAGAGGCCTACAAACCTGACTCAGTTACACCAGCTCTGTCAGGAGGAATGGGCCAAAATTCACCCAACTTATTGTGCGAAGCTTGTGGAAAGCTACCTGAAACGTTTGACCCAAGTACTAATTGAGTGTATGTAAACCGACTGGAAATGTGATGAATGAGTGACACAGAACAAGTGACCAAACATTACAAAACCTGGCCAGATAAGTTATCAGTCTCAAGTCTAAGTCGAATTCCAAGTCTTGAGGCTCCAAGTCGAAGTCAAGTTTCAAGTTGTTTTATTTTCTATGAAGTTGACTCTCAAGTCATCAAATCTGTGACTTAAACCTGACTCGAATTCATGTCATGTGACTCAAGTCCACACCTCTGGTTTTGTGTGTGTATTATGTCATAGGTCTCCACAATGCTACTACTAGGGTCTGTGTGGGTGTATTCTCATAGGTCCCCACGAAGCTTATCTCTCTCTCTCTCTCTCTCTCTCTCTCTCTCTCTCTCTGTCTCTCTCTCTCTCTCTCTCTCTCTCTCTCTCTCTCTCTCTCTCTGTGTGTGTGTGTGCGTGTGTGTGTGTGTGTGTGTGGCATTACCTTGAAGGATTGAACAAAGGTCCAGAGCAGGATGCGGATGGTCTCTCCCTGCCGGAGCAGTTTGATGAGCCTGGCAGCCCTGAACAGTCTCAGGAAACTCAAGTTGATGAAGTTATTCTACAACACCCACAGTATGACCAGACACCAGAGAGAGAGAGAGAGAGAGAGAGAGAGAGAGAGAGAGAGAGAGAGAGAGAGAGAGAGAGAGAGAGAGAGAGAGAGAGAGAGACAGAGAGAGAGAGACAGAGAGAGAGAGAAAGAGAGAGAGAGAGAGAGAGAGACAGAGAGAGAGAGAAAGACAGAGGTAGAAAGAGAGAAATGGGAGGGGTGAGGGGTAGAAAGAAGGAGAGATGGAAAAAGGGGGAAGAGAGGGATGGAAAGATAGAGGCAGAGACAAATAGAGGGATAGAAGTGTGGAGAAAAGGAGGTACAGGGTAGAGAGGAGAAGCTTATCACTTGCCATGCAATGTTAGATAACTATTTCCTGTCCTAAAACAAACCAAACCATAAAAGCAGGGGAAAAGTTCAAAACCAAACTGAGGAGGATTCAAAACCAACAGAAAAGCAACCAAACAGAACTGGAATCAAATGCAAACCAAACCAAAACAATTCAAGGCTTGTAACAGGCTCAGGCATATCCAAGGAGTTAGAAGAAGGGAATCGATATAGGGGAAAGGAAAATCATATGTTTTCAAAACCTAACCATTGTCACCCAATTGGGGAGGTAAGTAGTAGCAGTAGGTACAAAGTAGTAGTAGTAGTACTAGTTTGTAGTAGTAGTAGTAGTTGGTTGTAGTGGTGGTAGTAGTAGTACTAGTATTAGTAGTAGTAGTAGCTTGAAGTAGCAGTAATAGTTGGTAGTACTGGTAGTAGTAGTAGTAGTTTGTAGTAATAGTAGTAGTAGTACTAGTTTGTAGTAGTAGTAGTAGTTGGTTGTAGTGGTGGTAGTAGTAGTACTAGTATTAGTAGTAGTAGTAGCTTGAAGTAGTAGTAGTAGTTGGTAGTAGTGGTAGTAGTAGTCAAAGTAGTTTGTAGCTGGTAGTAGTGGTAGTAGTAATAGCAGTAGTTTGTAGTAGTAGTAGTAGTAGTAGTAGGTCCCCACAAAGCTCAGATTTAATGGCGCAGGAGGGGATGGCTCCTAATCAACTGTGCTATTTTGTTTGTTTTTTTCTCATTGTTTGTAACTCATTTTGTACATAATTTGTTGCTACCGTCTCTAATGACCAAAAAGAGCTTCTAGACATCAGTACAACGATTACTCACCTCGAACTGAAGAAAGATTTTTTCTGCTTTGTCAAGACAATGCCCAAATCCCCGTCATCAGTGTGAAGAAAAGACAGAGAAAAGGGGGAGGAGGGCAAGGTGCCTTGTAAGAATTTGTCGAAAAGTAGATAAACCACCGCTACCCTCCATATTATTGGTCAGCATGCAATCATTGGAAAACAAACGGGACAATCTAAGATTAAGACTATCCTACCAACGGCACATTAAAACTGTAATATCTTGTGTTTCACCGAGGCGTGGCTGAATGACGAAACGTATAATATAGAGCTGGATGGATTCTCCATGCATTGGCAGGACAGAGCAGCTACGTCTGGTAAGACGAGGGGCGGAGGTGTATACTTGTCAATAACTGCTGGTGCGCGATGTCTAATATTAAAGAAGTCTCAAGGTAGTGCACGCCTGAGATAGAATACCTCATGATAAGCAGTAGACCACACTATCTACCAAGAGAGTTCTCATCTATATTATTCGTAGCCGTCTATTTACCATCACAAACTGATGCTGGCACTAAGACCACACTCACCGAGCTGTATAAGGCCATAAGCAAAAAAGAAAATGCTCATCCAGAAGCGGCGCTCCTAGTGGCCGGGGACTTTAATGCAGGCAAATTGAAATATGTTTTACCTCATTTCTACCAGCATGTTAAATGTACAACCAGAGGAAAGAAACTCTAGACCACCTTTACTCCACACACAGAGATGCATAGAAAGCTCTCCCTCGCCATCCATTTGGCAAATCTGACCATAATTCTATCCTCCTGATTCCTGCTTACAAGCAAAAACTAAAGCAGGAAGTACCAGTCACTCGCTCAATAAGGAAGTGGTCAGATGATGCAGATGATACGCTACAGGACTGTTTTACTAGCACAGACTGGAATATGTTCCGGGATTCATCCAATGGCATTGAGGAGTACACCACCTTAGTCTCCGGCTTCATCAATAAGTGCATCGACGACGACATCCCCACAGTGACCGTACGTACATTTCCCAATCAGAAGCCAAGGATTACAGGCAACATCCGCACTGAGCTAAAGGCTAGAGCTGCCGCTTTCAAGGAGCGGGACACTTATCCAGACGCTTATAAGAAATCCCGCTATGCCCTCAAACGAACCATCAAACAGGCAAAGTGGAAGTACAAAATGTAATCCTACTACACCGGCTCTGATGCTCATCGGATGTGACAGGGCTTGAAAAATATTACAGACTACAAAGGGAAACCCAGCCGCAAGCTGCCCAGTTACGCGAGCCTACCAGACAAGCTAAATGCCTTTTATGCTCTCTTTGAGTTAAGCAACACTGAAGCATGACTGAGAGCACCAGATGTTCCAGACAACTGTGGGATCATACTTTCCGCAGCTGATTTGAGTAAGACCTTTAAACAGGGCAACATTCACAATTACCTCAACTAACCTGTACTCCTGCACATTGACTCGGTACCAGTACCCCCTGTATATAGCCTCTTTATTGTTATGTAATTTTCTTTACTTATTTTTATTTGTTTTACTTTAGTTTATTTAGTAAATATTTTCTTAACTCTATTTGAACAGCATTGTTGGTCAAGGGCTTGTAAGTAAGAGTTTTCACGGTATTCAGTGCATGTTTTTAATTTTAATTGTATTTATTTAACCTTTATTTAACTAGGCAAGTCAGTTAAGAACAAATTCTTATTTACAATGACGGCCTACCCGGGAACCGTGGGTTAACTGCAACCTTTCGGTAACTGGCCCAACACTCTAACCACTAGGCTACCTGCTGCCCCCCACATGAGGATACTTGCCGCATGTGACAAATTAAATTGGATTTGATTTGAGTAGTAGTAGTAGTAGTAGTAGTAGTATGAGTAGTAGTAGTAGTAGTAGCAGTACTAGCAGTAGTAGTAGTAGTAAATAGTAATAGTAGTAGTAATAGTAGCAGCAGTAGTAGTAGTTAGTAGTAGTAGTAGTAGTAGTTAGTAGTAGTAGTAGTAGTAGTAGTAGTAGTGGTAGTGGGTGCAGGGAACCGTTTTTATTGTAAATACAACCAAATGCACTGATCCTCAAGGCAAACGCACCACCGCACAATATGGAGCTAGCTAGATCACAGCAAGTTAACCACGTGTCAACGCAACGCAGCAAAGCTGACAGCTCTCCTCCACAAGGGATTGGCTCGTTTTAGTCCTGTGACACTATAAAGTCAGGTTCGATTCCATTTCAGTTCAGTTCACTCAATTCAGGGGATAAAATGAGACAACATTTAATTAATAAAATTGAAAATTGTCCACGGTTGCTTTAAGAGGACTCTGAATTTCAAGTCACCTCCTGAAATAACAGTATTTACATGGAATTGAACTCAAACTTTTTTGCGTCACAGTCAGAGAAAGGGGAGGGGGAGTGGGGTTCTGGGTTGAAGGACAAACTGCAAATATATTGATGATATTTAGAAATATAATTGTTACAAAGTTCTAATGTTGATGTAATAGTGATAGCATTACTATAACTCTATATTCATAGGGCGAATCATACGACTTCGTCTTGCTCAAATTATTACACACTTAATGGTGAAAGCATTTGTAAAAACCACTACAGAAATAAAACTGTACTTGATCACTGTAAACTATGTGTGTGATGCTCACTGTCCTATTTGATTACTGTAAACTATGTTAGTGATGCTCACTGTCCTATGATGTGCATGGTCCTTCAACCCTCTACCAAGGGAAGGGTTCTGGGTTAGAGAGGGCTTGGCAGTAGGCACATTCAGCTCCCATCAAGAGCATGTTCACTATGGCATTGCAACACAAGCCTATGTGGGTGTATTTATTAGGCTATGTACTGTTGTGTGTGTGTCTATGTGTGTGTAGGTCAGTGTCCATGTATGTCTGGGTGTGTTTAACTTATGTGTCTATGAGTAGTATACGTGTGTGCCATCCCTGCCAGAGACATGCAGTGGGGCAGCATGCACCGTAGCCCGGTCCGCCATGGGTGAAGCTTTACACCCAGTCACTCTGTGCACTCCTGTCACACCTTACTCCCCTGGCTCTCACAGACACTAGCATGTGTGTGTGTGTGTGTGTGTGTGTGTGACTGCTTTTAAGGAATGTAAACAGTGGTGCATGTCTAGTGATTGTGAGAGTATTGTCCAGGTTGTGTCCTAATAGGCTTGACCAGCTTCCGTTCCTTTCCTACATTACCACAGATCTGATAGAATACTTTTACAACACATTTGTTCTTCCTTCCCTCCTTGAAATAATCACTGATCGAATATGATCAGATTAGCGAGAGCAGGAGTTCCACCACATAGCTACATAAAGGTAACTGCCAAAATAGAGGAAACACCAACGTAAAGCGTTGTAGTAGGGTGTTGGGCCACCACGAGCTGCCAGAACAGCTTCAAAGTGCCTTGGCATAGATTCTACAAGTTTCTGGAACTCTATTGGAGGGATGCAATGCCATTCTTCCATGAGACAATTCCATTACTCCTGTCTCAGGCGTCGCTCCATTTTCATGCTAAACAAACCATTCAGTGACCACTCGTGCCCTGTGGTCATCCTGGAAGAGGTCACTCCCATCAAGACAGAAAGGTTGAAGGGGATCATTCAGAAAGGCTGTGTATTTATTGCCGTTTACCTTGCCCTCTAAAGGGATGAGTGGACCATGCCAGGAAAAGGCACCCCACACCATAACAGAGCTGCCAGAAGCCTCATTTACTCAAGTGTTTCCTTTATTTTGGATCAGATCAGTCAGATCAGAGCTGTGATCACTTCAAGGAAGGGAGGAAGGAAGGATGCATTTGAACAGTATTAAATCAGAACCTGAAGGGTATTAGGACAATGACTACTGGCCAATTCCAAATTGACCTCAAGCCCCTCTAGGTCTAGCACGTGTAGATCTGAAAGCATTGGATTGGTATCAGTAATCTGACAACAAACCCATCCAGATAGGCTAGGTGGAATATTAGCTAAATCCTATCTGATCCTTTTAGATCTATACAAGGGGTAGTCCATTTGGGATTGGTCGAATGTCTCTGTCCGGTGACTGGGAGCAGGAGGTCAGTCGAGTCATCTTGTCAAACCTGGGTCAGAGATCAAAGGTCAGGGGTCACTGCCAGGGTGAGGAGTCGAGCAACATGCATCACCACAGTCACACCAGGAAATGGATGCAGTAATTAAAGTATCTCCAAAAAAGTACAAACCATCTACATGTGGATGTTGCAGATGACATGGTTTATAGCGGCATTTTTGGAGGTTGATTTAACAAAGAGTGCGATTGGCCAGGCCAGGTTTCATGGATGGACACATAGTGCATTTTGATTGGATGAATTCGTCAGAAGGGAGAGGGACGAAGTAGTTGCCATTAAGTAGCGTAGAGTTAAAGAAAGCATGTAAAAAAAGATAAAACAGGAAATGAATTGTCATTATGTACACTCATTATTACTGAGTTCAGTTCAGTCATAACACTGCCTCCATAAATACAACAATTCCGTCATAACACTGCCTCCATACATACAACAGTTCAGTCATAACACTGCCTCCATACATACAACAGTTCAGTCATAACACTGCCTCCATACATACAACAGTTCAGTCATAACACTGCCTCCATACATACAACAGTTCAGTCATAACACTGCCTCCATACATACAACAGTTCAGTCATAACACTGCCTCCATACATACAACAGTTCAGTCATAACACTGCCTCCATACATACAACAGTTCAGTCATAACACTGCCTCCATACATACAACAGTTCAGTCATAACACTGCCTCCATACATACAACAGTTCAGTCATAACACTGCCTCCATACATACAACAGCAGGGATATCAACGACTAGGAAACAGATGAAGTTCAAAAAATATATTATGAGATTACTCCTAACATGAGATTACTCCTAACATGAGATTACTCCTAACATGAGATTACTTTTAACATCCACACACTAACAAGCTTCCATTGGACTGCGAAGAAAATGAACATGATTGTCAAGTCGTGTTTGAATCAGCGCAATGGCAGCTACAGCTTTAACTTGAGTTGACCCAAATTAAAAGCTGCTTTGATGGACTACCACTGGACTGATCCAAGAACAGGGCTTGCTTTTTCATGTTCAAAGGTCCCTCTTGATCAAATGGTGTCTCGGACTGGTCTGAGGTCAGTTTAGAGAAGAGGAACCAATTCCACCTGATTCTTATGCCATTAACATCCACTGCCAGTAACACCTGGTAGGACGGTTTATAGAGCATAGTTGGGGACAGGAGTTTTTCCTCACCATAAGAACTGACAGGAAAAACGAGGGTCTAGTTCAAGTCATGTAGTCAGGAAAACCTCTTGCCACTACTAAGATATTATGTAATCATAATATACATGATATAACATTATGTCAAAATACTATACCCATTGAAATAAAACCTTATTTAATGTCTATGATTATGCCTGTGGTCACCAACCTTTGTCATGCAGAGCTACATGATGTTCAAGCTTTTGTTCCAGCCCAGCAGTAACACACCTGATTCAACCAATCAACCAATCAAGGTCCCGATGAGGAGTTAAAGGTTTAATCAGATCTGTTGGTGCTGGGCTGGTTATAAAACATATAGCTCTCCAGGACTTGGGTTGATAGAGTTGAGGTGTTTTTACTGGAAACAAAGGTATAGCTGTCAGGACTGTCTCAGAGACACACAACATTCAAAAACAATATTCATATTTCATAATATGGTTTATAAAGGAATTACAACACATAAACACTCTCATGCATGCACGCACGAACACGCGCACACACCACATTACCTGCCTGAATAACTAGTGTGTCTACCTCATTGGCTATCATTTTTCACTATCCAACTGGTTGCTAAGTGGATGCCTGGCTAGAGGAACAGTCCGATTGGCCAGATTGTTTTGAGGATGGTTATTTGATTGGCTGTCAGGTTGCCTAGCAGATCAGTAGAGTAGTCTGTGTGTGTACGTGCATGAGTGAGTGTGTGTGTGTGCGTGTGTGTGTGTGTGTGTGTGTGTGAGTGTTAGTCTCCTGAGTATTGTCAGTGGTGGCTGGGCTACCATGATCCAGGTCTCTGTGCTCTGCTCTCCACCAACTGGGACAATTATGTAAGGCTTTCAAAATATGCTCATGCTTCACTGAGCAATGTAAGATCCTGTACACTACAGTCTCTGCCTTTCTCTCTGCTTCTCTATGTGCCCCTGCTCTCTTTCTATCTGCCCCCCCTCTCTCTCTCTCTACCTGTCTCACTCGCACTACCTCTCTTTCTCTCTCTCTGCCTGTCTCACTCTCTCTACCTCTCTCTTCCCCTTACTCTCTCTCCCCCTTACTCTCTCTCTCTCTGCCTCTCTCTCTCTCTCTACCTCTCTCTCTCTCTCTCTACCTCTCTCTCTCTCCCACTCATACCACTGAACTTGCTGACACACCATTTCCCTTTCCCACTGTTAATTCCCCTGCCTCCTCACTTACCCCGAGCTCAGTCACTAAAATATCTGTAATGCTGCCCAGGACTGTCACACAGTCAAAAATGTTCCAGGCATCTTTGAAGTAATTCTGTGGGCAGAAGAGAAAGAGGGAGGGGGAAGGGAGGGAAACAAAGAAAGAGTAGGAAGAAAGGAAAGAGATTGAGGAGAGAAAGGATAAAAAAGTTGAGTCAGTGTCAGACGGCAACAGGCCATAGATTAGACGAGATAAAATAAACGTCAGTTATGCCATATTGAAGTCATTCCAGCAACATATATGACTAGAGTCTGAGAGAAAGAGAGTTAGTTGGTTGGCTTGTTGGTTGGTTGGTTGGCTTGTTGGTTGGTTGGTTGGTTGGTTGGTTGGTTGGTTGGTTGGTTGGCTGGTTGGCTGGTTGGTTGGTTGAAAAAGAGAAGGGATCACAGGATTGTGGTACGTACTGTATTGTGACTGCTGCTGCAGTAGAAGCCCTTTGTTGGGTGCCATGTATAAGCCTGCAGCCAAACTGTGCATTAGGACAGAACTAATTAAAACACATACTCTCTGTGCATTAGGACAGAACTAATTAAAACACCATACTCTCTGTGCATTAGGACAGAACTAATTAAAACACCATACTCTCTGTGCATTAGGACAGAACTAATTAAAACACATACTCTCTGTGCATTAGGACAGAACTAATTAAAACACATACTCTCTGTGCATTAGGACAGAACTAATTAAAACACCATACTCTCTGTGCATTAGGACAGAACTAATTAAAACACCATACTCTCTGTGCATTAGGACAGAACTAATTAAAACACCATACTCTCTGTGCATTAGGACAGAACTAATTAAAACACCATACTCTCTGTGCATTAGGACAGAACTAATTAAAACACCATACTCTCTGTGCATTAGGACAGAACTAATTAAAACACCATACACTCTGTGCATTAGGACAGAACTAATTAAAACACCATACACTCTGTGCATTAGGACAGAACTAATTAAAACACCATACTCTCTGTGCATTAGGACATAACTAATTAAAACACCATACTCTCTGTGCATTAGGACAGAACTAATTAAAACACCATACTCTCTGTGCATTAGGACAGAACATACTCTCTGTGCATAAGGACATAACTAATTAAAACACCATACTCTCTGTGCATTAGGACAGAACTAATTAAAACACCATACTCTCTGTGCATTAGGACAGAACTAATTAAAACACCATACTCTCTGTGCATTAGGACAGAACTAATTAAAACACCATACTCTCTGTGCATTAGGACAGAACTAATTAAAACACCATACTCTCTGTGCATTAGGACAGAACTAATTAAAACACCATACTCTCTGTGCATTAGGACAGAACTAATTAAAACACCATACTCTCTGTGCATTAGGACAGAAAAATGTAAAACACCATACTCTCTGTGCATTAGGACAGAACTAATTAAAACACCATACACTCTGTGCATTAGGACAGAACTAATTAAAACACCATACTCTCTGTGCATTAGGACATAACTAATTAAAACACCATACTCTCTGTGCATTAAGACAGAACTAATTAAAACACCATACACTCTGTGCATTAGGACAGAACTAATTAAAACACCATACTCTCTGTGCATTAGGACAGAACTAATTAAAACACCATACTCTCTGTGCATTAAGACAGAACTAATTAAAACACCATACTCTCTGTGCATTAGGACATAACTAATTAAAACACCATACTCTCTGTGCATTAGGACAGAAAAATGTAAAACACCATACTCTCTGTGCATTAGGACAGAACTAATTAAAACACCATACACTCTGTGCATTAGGACAGAACTAATTAAAACACCATACTCTCTGTGCATTAGGACATAACTAATTAAAACACCATACTCTCTGTGCATTAGGATAGAACTAATTAAAACACCATACTCTCTGTGCATTAGGACATAACTAATTAAAACACCATACTCTCTGTGCATTAGGACAGAACTAATTAAAACACCATACTCTCTGTGCATTAGGACAGAAATAATTAAAACACCATACTCTCTGTGCATTAGGACAGAACTAATTAAAACACCATACTCTCTGTGCATTAGGACATAACTAATTAAAACACCATACTCTCTGTGCATTTTCACTGGGCATGTACAGTGGAGAGAACAAGTATTTGATACACTGCCGATTTTGCCGGTTTTCCTACTTACAAAGCATGTAGAGGTCTGTAATGTTTATCATAGGTACACTTCAACTGTGAGAGACAGAATCTAAAACAAAAATCCAGTAAATTAAGAAATTAATTTGCATTTTATTGCATGACATAAGTATTTGATCACCTACCAACCAGTAAGAATTCCGGCTCTCACAGACCTGTTCGTTTTTTCTTTAAGAAGCCCTCCTGTTCTCCACTCATTACCTGTATTAACTGCACCTGTTTGAACTCGTTACCTGTATAAAAGCTGTCCACACACTCAATCAAACAGACTCCAACCTCTCCACAATGGCCAAGACCAGAGAGCTGTGTAAGGACATCAGGGATAAAATTGTAGACCTGCACAAGGCTGGAATGGGCTACAGGACAATAGGCAAGCAGCTTGATGAGAAGGCAACAACTGTTATTATAACAACGCAATTATTAGAAAATGGAAGAAGTTCAAGATGACGGTCAATCACCCTCGGTCTGGGGCAAGATCTCACCTCGTGGGGCATCAATGATCATGAGGAAGGTGAGGGATCAGCCAAGAACTACACGGCAAGACCTGGTCAATGACCTGAAGAGAGCTGGGACTACAGTCTCAAAGAAAACCATTAGTAACACACTACGCCGTCATGGATTAAAATCCTGCAGCGCACGCAAGGTCCCCCTGCTCAAGCCAGCGCATGTCCAGGCCCGTCTGAAGTTTGCCAATGACCATCTGGATGATCAAGAGGAGGAATGGGAGAAGGTCATGTGGTCTGATGAGACAAAAATAGAGCTTTTTGGTCTAAACTCCACTCACCGTGTTTGGAGGAAGAAGGATGAGTACAACCCCAAGAACACCATCCCAACCGTGAAGCATGTAGGTGGAAACATCATTCTTTGGGGATGCTTTTCTGCAAAGGGGACAGGACGACTGCACCATATTAAGGGGAGGATGGATGGGGCCATGTATCACGAGATCTTGGCCAACAACCTCCTTCCCTCAGTAAGAGCACTGAAGATGGGTCGTGGCTGGATCTTCCAGCACGACCCAAAACACACAGCCAGGGCAACTAAGTAGTGGCTCCGTAAGAAGCATCTCAAGGTCCTGTAGTGGCCTAGCTAGTCTCCAGACCTAAACCCAATAGAAAATCTTTGAAGGGAGCTGAAAGTCCGTATTGCCCAGCGACAGCCCCGAAACCTGAAGGATCTGGAGAAGGTCTGTATGGAGGATTGGGCCAAAATCCCTGCTGCAGTGTGTGCAAACCTGGTCAAGAACTACAGGAAACGTATGATCTCTGTAATTGCAAACAAAGGTTTCTTACCAAATATTAAGTTCTGCTTTTCCTATGTATCAAATACTTATGTCATGCAATAAAATGCTAATTTTTGTTTTAGATTCCGTCTCTCACAGTTGAAGTGTACCTATGATAAAAATGACAGACCTCTACATGCTTTGTAAGTAGGAACACCTGCAAAATCGGCAGTGTTTCAAATACTTGTTCTCCCCACTGTATGTCTGTGTGTGTATTTATCTGTGTGCGTATTTACCTGTGTGTGTCCTCTTTGTTCCTGTTCCACTAAATCTTTACCATCCCTAAAATCCCTGACTCTCCTTTTTATTAGTCTCTCTCTCTCTCTCTCTCTCTCTCTCTCTCTCTCTCTCTCTCTCTCTCTCTCTCTCTCTCTCTCGCTCTCTCTCTCTCTCTCTGCATGTTGGGAGTGTTTGGTGCATGCTGGGAATTGTATGAGTGAGTGAGAGTGTTGTCTGGAGTTTCCTTTTCTTGGTGGTTTGCCTTTTTCTATGCATGATTAAGGTTATTATTGTTTTTATTCTTGTGGTAGTATTAAGTATATTGTATTATTCGGAATTGCCCTGGTTTTGGAGGGGATGGTGACCCACATGGGGACGTCGCCCCTGTCACTTCGGCACGGCTTTAGGTGTGTTACTGAAGCTACTGTCACGGTGGAGGAGTTTCTGGCCGCCGTAGGAGAGAAGGTAGGATACGAGAATGTTGCTTATGCGTCACGGATGAATAAAGCGGTGGTGGTTTTTCTTAAAGAAGAGTGTCTGGTTTTTGTATGGTTGAGCATGGTGTACTTCTTAAAGAAGAGTGTCTTGTAGATCGGATGGTTGAGCATGGTGTACTTCTTAAAGAAGAGTGTCTTGTAGATCATGTGGTTGAGCATGGCGTACTTCTTAAAGAAGAGTGTCTTGTAGATCGTCTGGTTGAGCATGGCGTACTTCTTAAAGAAGAGTGCCTGGTTGATCGTATGGTTGAGCATGGTGTACTTCTTAAAGAAGAGTGTCTGGTTGATCGTATGGTTGAGCATGGTGTACTTCTTAAAGAAGAGGGTCTTGTTAATCGGATGGTTGAGCATAGTGTACTTCTTAAAGAAGAGTGTCTTGTTGATCATATGGTTGAGCATGGTGTACTTCTTAAAGAAGAGTGTCTTGTTGATCGGATGGTTGAGCATGGTGTACTTCTTAAAGAAGAGTGTCTGGTTGATCATATGGTTGAGCATGGTGTACTTCTTAAAGAAGAGTGTCTGGTTGATCATATGGTTGAGCATGGTGTACTTCTTAAAGAAGAGTGTCTTGTTGATCGGATGGTTGAGCATAGTGTACTTCTTAAAGAAGAGTGTCTTGTTGATCGTATGGTTGAGCATGGTGTACTTCTTAAAGAAGAGTGTCTGGTTGATCGTATGGTTGAGCATGGTGTACTTCTTAAAGAAGAGTGTCTGGTTGATCATATGGTTGAGCATGGTGTACTTCTTAAAGAAGAGTGTCTTGTTGATCGGATGGTTGAGCATGGTGTACTTCTTAAAGAAGAGTGTCTTGTAGATCGGATGGTTGAGCATGGCGTACTTCTTAAAGAAGAGTGTCTTGTTGATCGTATGGTTGAGCATGGTGTACTTCTTAAAGAAGAGTGTCTTGTTGATCATATGGTTGAGCATGGTGTACTTCTTAAAGAAGAGTGTCTGGTTGATCGTATGGTTGAGCATGGCGTACTTCTTAAAGAAGAGTGTCTTGTTGATCGGATGGTTGAGCATGGTGTACTTCTTAAAGAAGAGCGTCTGGTTGATCAGATGGTTGAGCATGACGTACTTCTTAAAGAAGAGTGTCTTGTAGATCGGATGGTTGAGCATGACGTACTTCTTAAAGAAGAGTGTCTTGTAGATCGTATGGTTGAGTATGGCGTACTTCTTAAAGGAATGTTTATTCAAGTTACGCAGCTTTTTTCTCCGTCAACAAGGGTAACGATTTTGAATGTACCGTCGTTTATTCCCAATGAGCTATTGGAGCGCGAGTTATTGCGGTTTGGGAAGTTTGCCAGATCAATTAAGCATTGGGTTGCAAACACCCGGCTTTGAAACCGGTTATGTCGTTTAAAACACCCGGCTTTGAAACCGGTTATGTCGTTTAAAACACCCGGCTTTGAAACAGGTTATGTTGTTTCAAACACCCGGCTTTGAAACCGGTTATGTCGTTTAAAACACCCGGCTTTGAAACAGGTTATGTTGTTTCAAACACCCGGCTTTGAAACCGGTTATGTCGTTTAAAACACCCGGCTTTGAAACCGGTTATGTCGTTTAAAACACCCAGCTTTGAAACAGGTTATGTTGTTTAAAACACCCGGATTTGAAACCGGTTATGTCGTTTAAAACACCCGGCTTTGAAACAGGTTATGTCTTTTAAAACACCCGGCTTTGAAACAGGTTATGTCGTTTAAAACACCCGGCTTTGAAACCGGTTATGTCGTTTAAAACACCCGGCTTTGAAACAGGTTATGTTGTTTCAAACACCCGACTTTGAAACCGGTTATGTCGTTTAAAACACTCGGCTTTGAAACCGGTTATGTCGTTTAAAACACCCGGCTTTGAAACAGGTTATGTTGTTTCAAACACCCGGCTTTGAAACCGGTTATGTCGTTTAAAACACTCGGCTTTGAAACCGGTTATGTCGTTTAAAACACCCGGCTTTGAAACAGGTTATGTCGTTTCAAACACCCGGCTTTGAAACAGGTTATGTCATTTCAAACACCCGGCTTTGAAACATGTCTTTTCGGCGACAGGTGTTTATGTTTTTAGACTCACCGGAGTCTGAAACTGGCACATCTGTTCTTACAGTGTCCCAGGTTGGTCGGGATGACTGACCTGATCACTAGCTGGTTCTCTGCTCTGGGAGAGGTTTTCTCTTCCCAACAGTTTATATTTTGGGCCAAAGTACAGGTTTAGTCGAAGGGGTGTAGTTATCTTGCTTAATTTTGTGTCAGGGGCAGCTACATTAGCAATATGGAAGACACGAAATAACAGTATTTGGGGACAGGGGTCTGCGGGTGTGGTGGGAATGCTGGAGGGATGTTGGCAGCGAGACTGGGGGTTGAGTTTGCCTATTACAAAATTGTTAACAACATTGATCTGTTTATGAGTATATGGGGTATTCAGAGTCTGTTGTGTAGATTTAGTGTGGAGGAAGATTTGGTGTTGTGTTTTTAATTGATGTGTAACCACGGTTTTGTTTGAGTGTTTATTGTGTTGAGGGTTCCCAGACCCAATAAATGTTATTTAAATCTAAAAACATTCTCTCTCTCTCTCTCCCTCTTTCTCTCTCTCTCCCCCCTCTCTCTCTTTCTCTCTCGCACTCTCTCTCTTTTTATCTCTCTCTCGCTCCTCTAATTATTCCCCCTCTTCTCCATATATCTTCCCACCACTATTCCTCAAACGGTCTCCTCTGTGCCTTTCTCCTCTCCTTCACTCTCCTCTCACCCATCCCTCCGCCTATAGCCATTTGTCTCTCTCAATACCCAGGTGACTGCTACAGTACACATAGGTTATTAACTGGGAAAAACAATAATAATCTCTATACATTTATACACATACTACCAGTAAATAGTAGATAGAGAGACAGATAGACAGATCATTAGATTCAATGTAGTTAGTTACATGTAGTTAGCTAGCTGATTAGTTACATTCTCAGATCGCTATAGGACTATACTTTGAGGGCAAGCTTTGGCATGTTAGATTGATAGATTGCTTAGTTAGTTAGTTATATGTAGTTAGTTAGCTAGTTAGTTACATCTAAAATGCATTCCTATCATCATTGGAAGACGTGTGTGACACACGTACCAGCACTCCAAAGGCGATGATCTTGAGCACACACTCCATGGAGAACAGCGAGGTGAACACGATGTTCAGGTTGGCCAGCACAGCCTCGTAGGCCGGAGAGGCTCCGTCATACTACACACACACACACACACACACACACACACACACACCCACATGCACATACACACACACACACACCCACATGCACACACACATGCACAAATATTTGCACATGCATGCATATACAAATATATGCACATAGACATACACAAGTACACAGACATGCACAATAACACAAATACAGAGACAGAAATAAATGCATAAAATAATATGACAAATATCATCCAAACACACACAGAGACACAGACAACCACAGACAGAGAGGAAGACACATCCAAACACACACAGACACAGACAACCACAGACAGAGAGGAAGACACATCCAAACACACACAGACACAGACAACCACAGACAGAGAGGAAGACACATCCAAACACACACAGACACAGACAACCACAGACAGAGAGGAAGACACATCCAAACACACACAGACACAGACAACCACAGACAGAGAGGAAGACACATCCAAACACACACAGAGACACAGACAAACACAGACAGAGAGGAAGACACATATGAAGACAGATAGAGACACTCACACAGGTTAGCACACACAGAGGCAGAACAATTAGTTAAATCAGATAGATAGATATATATATATATATATATATATATATATATATAGAGAGAGAGAGAGAGAGAGAGAGAGAGAGACTTCCATGTTAAGTTATATGTGTGTGAGTGAAGTGAGGGTATATATATATGAAGTGATATAATCAGGGTGTCCAGGCTTGTTGTACCTTCATCATCAGTACGATAGTATTGAGCGCGATCATAGCCATGATTGTATACTCGAATGGCGGCGACACAACAAACTCCCACATGCGGTACTGGAAGCTTTGCTTGTTCTTAGGCATGTGTCGCGTCAACGGTTTGGCATTAATGGCGAAGTCTATGCAGCCTCTCTGGAAACATACACATACACAGACAGACAACAATGGGTTAATATCTCACTGAAAGTGCTGTGGTCTACTATCCTGATCCTGCAAACCCACAGGATGTGTAGGCTTTTGTTCTAAAGATGAGAAGATATTCATTAACTCTTGGTAGGACCGTTATGACAAGGTCACATATATGTCACATATGTCATAACAGCTGATATAACTTGTCATAACCTGTCATAATATGGTCATAACACTGTCATGACCCATATATGTCACCTGTTGTGACATATATGTAATTATTTTATGGCTGGTTATGACACCTACATAAGAGTGTCAAAACCCACATTTCTTCCATTTGTTTGAGTTCCATTTGTTAGAAAGTTTGTAACTTAAGTCCTTTGTTGTTGTAATGAATTCTTTACAGTCATGTTTTTTTGCAATCATATTTTAAATGTTTATTTTATTTTTTAAATTTGATTTCACCTCTATTTAACCAGGTAGGCTAGTTGAGAACAAGTTCTCATTTACAACTGCGACCTGGCCAAGATAAAGCAAAGCAGTGCGACACAAACAACAACACAGAGTTAAACATGGAATAAACAAGCGTACAGTCAATAACACAGTCCAAAAGTCTATATACAGAGTGTGCAAATGGCGTGAGGAGGTAAAGCAATAAATAGGACATAGTAGCAAGTAACTACAATTTAACAAATTAACACTGGAGCGATAGATGTGCAGATGATGATGTGCAAGTAGAAATACTGGTGCGCAAAAAAGCAGAAAAGTAAATAAAAACAATATGGGGATGGGTAGGTAGATCAGATGGGCTATTTACAGATGGGCTATGTACAGCTGCAGCGATCGGTTAGCTGCTCGGATAGCTGATGTTTAAAGTTAGTGAGGGAAATATAAGTCTCCAGCTTCAGCGATTTTTGCAATTCGTTCCAGTCATTGGCTGCAGAGAACTGGAAAGAAAGGCGGCCAAATGAGGTGTTGGCTTTGGGGATGACCAGTGAGATATACCTGCTGCTGCGCGTGCTACGGGTGTGTGTTGTTATCGTGACCAGCGAGCTGAGATAAGGCGGAGCGTTGCCTAGCAAAGACTTATAGATGACCTAAAGCCAGTGGGTCTTGCGACAAATATGTAGCGAGGGCCAGCCAACGAGAGCAAACAGGTCGCAGTGGTGGGTGGTATATGGGGCTTTGGTGACAAAACGGATGGCACTGTGATAGACTGCATCCAGTTTGCTGAGTAGAGTGTTGGAGGCTATTTTGTAAATGACATCGCCGAAGTCAAGGATCAGTAGGATAGTCAGTTTTACTAGGGTATGTTTGGCGGCGTGAGTGAAGGAGGCTTTGTTGTGAAATAGAAAGCCGATTCGAGATTTTATTTTGGATTTGAGATGTTTAATATGAGTCTGGAAGGAGAATTTAACAGTCTAGCCAGACACCTAGGTACCTGTAGTTGTCCAGATATTCTAGGTCAGAACCGTCCAGAGTAGTGATGCTAGTCGGCCAGGCGGATGGGGACAGCGAACGGTTGAAAAGCATGCATTTATTTTTACTAGCGTTAAAGAGTAGTTGGAGGCCATGGAAGGAGTGTTGTAATGGCATTGAAGCTCGTTTGGATGTTTGTTAACACAGTGTCCAAAGAAGGGCCAAATGTATACAGAATGGTGTCGTCTGCGTAGAGGTGGATCAGGGAATCACCCGCAGCAAGAGCGACATCGTTGATGTATACAGAGAAAAGAGTCTGCCCGAGTATTGAACCCTGCGGTACTACCATAGAGACTGACAGAGGTCCATACAACAGCCCCTCTGATTTGTCTGTCTGATAAGTAGTTGGTGAACCAGGTGAGGCAGTCATTTGAGAAACCAAGGCTGTTGAGTCTGCCGATAAGAATACGGTGATTGACAGAGTCGAAAGGTCGATGAAGACAGCTGCACAGTACAGTCTTTTATTGATGGCGGTTATGATATCATTTAGTACCTTGAGCGTGGCTGAGGTGCACCCGTGACCAGCTCAGAAACCGGACTGCACAGCGGAGAAGGTACGGTGGGATTCGAAATGGTCTGTGATCTGTTTATTAACTTAGCTTTCGAAGACTTTAGAAAGGCAGGGCAGGATGGATATAGGTCTATAACAGTTTGGTCTAGAGTGTCACCCCCTTTGAAGAAGGGGATGACCGCGGCAGCTTTCCTATCTTTAGGGATCTCGGACAATACGAAAGAGAGGTTGAACAGACTGGTAATAGGGGTTGCAACAATGGCAGCGGATCATTTTAGAAAGAGAGGGTCCAGATTGTCTAGCCCAGCTGATTTGTACGGGTCCAGGTTTTGCAGCTCTTTCAGAACATCTCCTTTCTGGATTTGGGTGAAGGAGAAGCTGGGGTGGCTTGGGCAAGCTAGCCTTTGCTTTCCTGACTGACTGTGTGTATTGGTTCCTGACTTCCCTGAACAGTTGCATATCGCGGGGACTATTCGATGCTATTGCAGTCCGCCACAGGATAATGTCACGACTTCCACCGAAGTCGGCTCCTCTCCTTGTTCGGGCGGCGTTCGGCGGTCGACGTCACCGGCTTTCTAGCCATCGCCGCTCTATTTTTCATTGATCCATTTGTTTTGTCTTGTTTTGCACACCTGGTTTGCATCTCCCAACCACACTGCATGTATTTATTCCTCTGTTCCCTCTCATGGCTTTGTGTGATATTGTTTGTGTTACGTGTCATGTTTGACGCGCCAGACTGGTGTTCGTATATTCTGTGTTTTGTCACGAGGTGCGTTTATTTGTTTGAACATAATTATTGTGACTGTTTGCTCGTTTGGCACTTTTGCCAATTGGCTGGAGGTTTTGACGCAGTGGTGTCCGTCTGTTGGTTTCTCCTGCCTCAATAAAGTGTGTCACAACTCTCTGCTCTCCTGCACCAGACTCTACCAGTACGCACACACCTGACAGATAAATAACTTATGAACATCCTGTGTCACTTTACTAGGACTAAGAAAATACACTTTATGACACTGTCAATTAGCATTATGACCATCATAATCATATAAGCCAGATAGGCCTATCAAGTACATGCCATCAGTCAAAAAGAGGGTGTCTTGTCCTGATCCTGAAATCTGCTCCTGCATTCATCAACAGAGCATTGGGGTAGGTGCATGTCTGACATCAGCGTGTGCGCAATTCTAATTATAATTTAACATGGTCAATTTAAAAACAATTTTACAACATACTGTAAACATACTGTTGACACATAGGCTGTGGTGTAATCAGATGTTTTGCCTTGTGTGGTAGGTTTTGTGGGTTACGACACTCTTATATAGGTGTATATATCTCACAATATATGTCACAACAGGTCTAAATATATGACCATATTAGAAAAGGTTATGACCGTGTCATAACGTGTTATGTCGCTTGGTGTCAAGTAAAGTGTTACCGAAGTTTCCCAATGGGCGTAGACATCGATTCAACATCTATTCCACGGTGGTTCAACATCATTTAATTGAAATGACGTGGAAACAACATTGATTCAACCAGTGTGTGAAAATGTATGTTATTGTTACAACCAATGTGTTTCAGAAAATGCCTTCATTAGGCTTTTGTTCTAGAGCTTAAACATTTGACTCAACTATTTGAGACCTGCGGGACTAGATTACACCACTGGGGGGCGTTGAACGCCGGCCATCTGTTCTTAAGGAGAGCATGCTAGTCACGGTCCCAACTGAGCGGTCCCAATCTCCCTTGGATGTTTTTGTCACACTCTTAAAAGCCTGGTGTTGTTACAAATAATAGCTACACATTTTTTTACAATTCCCAAGTGGCGCAGTTGTCTAAGACACTGCATCTCAGTGACAAAGGAGTCACTACAAACCCTGGTTCAATTCCAGGCAGTATCATAACCGGCTGTGATTGGGAGTTCCATAGGGCGGTGCACAATTGGCCCAGCGTCACCCGGGTTAGGGTTTTTGCCGGGGTTGGCCGTCATTGTAAATAAGAATTTGTTCTTAACTGACTTGCCTAGTTAAATAAAGGTTAAATATATATATATATATATTTTTAAATACAGTATCTTTGCCATCACTTTTTCATGTCATTCTTCTCCAACCTCTCTGCCTTCTCCCTTCCACTCCTGTCCCTCTCTTCTCACCTCGTTTTTCTCTAAACTGTAATCCTCCATCATCTTGTCTCCTTGCTCCTGGAAAGTGATGATGATGAGAGCTACGAAGATATTGACGAAGAAGAAGGGGAAGACCACGAAGTACACCACGTAAAAGATGGACATCTCCATCCGGTACCCCGGGCTCGGGCCCTGATTCTCATAGGTCGCATCCACTGAATGTTTCAGCACCCTGGTGGAAGGTAGAGAGGAGAGAGGGATGGTTAGGATGGGGGGGGGTGGGGCGGTTGTGTTTGACTGTGTGTGTATGTGTGTGTGTGTTTGAGAGAGAGAGAGCGAGAGAGAGAGAGAAATCGTTTTTTTGTGTGTGTGCATGAACATGTGTCTGTGTGTCTATCAGTCTGTGTGTGTGTGCCTGCACATGTGTGTGTGTGTGTGTGTGTGTCTGTCCTGTACTTACTGCGGCCACCCCTCTCCGGTAGAAACGGTGAAGAGGGTGAGCAGGGCCCAAAGCACGTTGTCGTAGTGGAAATCGTACTTCTTCCACTCCCGCTTCTGCGCCTTCACTTCATTATTCCGCTCATAGACTAGATATTCGCCCCTGGAACACACAACAGATTGTTCATACTTACACTGTGTGTGTGTGTGTGTGTCTACATCATGTGTCCATACAGTATGTGTGTCTTCATGAGTGTGTCTCCTGACCTGCAATCGCGCTCAAACTCTTTGGACTCGTCAGTGCAGTAGAAGAATCTCCCTTTGAACAGCTGCACGGCCACCACAGCAAAAATAAACATGAAGAGCATGTAGACGATGAGGATGTTCAGGACGTTCTTCAGGGAGTTGACCACACAGTCAAACACAGCCTGGAGACACAGAGATACACAACAACACAGTCAAACACAGCCTGGAGACACAGAGATACACAACAACACAGTCAAACAAAGCCTGGAGACACAGAGATACACAACAACACAGTCAAACACAGCCTGGAGACACAGAGATACACAACAACACAGTCAAACACAGCCTGGAGACACAGTGATACACAACAACACAGTCAAACAAAGCCTGGAGACACAGAGATACACAACAACACAGTCAAACACAGCCTGGAGACACAGAGATACACAACAACACGGTCAAACACAGCCTGGAGACACAGAGATACACAACAACACAGTCAGACACAGCCTGGAGACACAGAGATACACAATCAAACAAAGGCACACAGCCTGGAGACACAGAGATACACAACAACACGTTCAGACACAGCCTGGAGACACAGAGATACACAACAACACAGTCAGACACAACCTGGAGACACAGAGATACACAACAACACAGTCAGACACAGCCTGGAGACACAGAGATACACAGTCAAACAAAGCCACACAGCCTGGAGACACAGAGATACACAACAACACAGTCAAACACAGCCTGGAGATACAGAGATACACAACAACACAGTCAGACACAGCCTGGAGACACAGAGATACACAACAACACAGTCAGACACAGCCTGGAGACACAGAGATACACAACAACACAGTCAGACACAGCCTGGAGACACAGAGATACACAACAACACAGTCAGACACAGCCTGGAGACACTGAGATACACAGTCAAACAAAGGCACACAGCCCATCTGTACGCGACTGGGGCAGATTTAAATAGAGGTTGACGATGAGACAAATAAGAGGTCCAACAGCCTGGACACTGTAAGGTCCTACCTGGGAGAAATGTTTATCAGAATGGTGGATGTGGTTGTTAACAGACAGTAATAAACGTGGTGAGAGTTCAACGTACCTTGAGCTTTGGAAGACGCTTGATAGTCTTCAGAGGTCGCAACACTCTCAGAACCCTCAGAGACTTGATTGTGCTGATGTCTTTCCCCTTACTGCTTCCCCTGTTTCACACACACACGCGCACACACACACACACACACACACACACACACACACACACACACACACACACACACACACACACACACACACACACACACACACACACACACACACACACACACACACACACACACAAACAGTCAGAGAGGGAGGGGGCGGCACATGGAGGAAGCTGGCGTAGCCCCTCTTGGTTCAAATAGAAGAGAGAAGAAGTAGTAGGAGAGCATTCCTAGAAGGTAGCTGCTGAGTTCGCTCACTGACAGGAACTCAGACAGGGTTAGTTGACAAAGCATGCTGTATTATGACAGACTACTTCTACAAGGTTAAGTCGCACTGTACTTTCAGCTTTCTGTATGCTGTTACATGTTATATAAACATGGATTGTTCCATTCAAACTACTCTCAACAACTCTAGCACTGTGCAATGCATCATCCAACACTAAGCAAGGTGGCTGAACCCACGGACACATGCACTGAAATACTGAAACAGTGCAGTCTACTCATGCTGCTTTGAAACCTATAGCTTCCCATGCTGTATTGAAACCTAGTTCTCCATTGATAGCTAGAGGAATGGGGAACTTTTCTACACAGAGACACTAGCATTACCATTCCCCTCCCGAAGCTGGTTTCATAGCATAGCCCAAACAGCATGACATTGTGTCTTGGTCTTTGGCAAAGACAAACATATTGTGCAGGCATTTCTGGACTGAAATGCCAAGCCAAACCTCTTTCTTTTTTTTAGAGGGGAGACTGTGGACATACTAACATGTGTGGGAGTGGACAGGATTCTCTCTGAGTATCTGGTCATAGAGAGAAGAGAGACTAGCCCTAGCACCTGTATGGTGGAGGTAACCCTGTCCCAATTGCACATAAGATCTGAATGAATAACTAACTAACTGGCTAGATAACTAGGTGACTAGCTGAGAAACTAACAAACTAACTAACTTGCATCCCAGTGAGAAATGACTCCAGGTTTCTCCCTGGGTCTTCCCTACCCAGCCTCAGGGGGTAAAAGGTAAGCTGTGACCTCTCCAAGGTCAGGGGTCATGGTGGGGGATGCCTGAGGTCTTCTAGAACCTCCTGCTGCAGCTGCAGCTGTTACACCAGATGTAAGGCTACTTACTGGTGGCTGGCTGTGTGTGTGTGTGTGTGTGTGTGTGTGTGTGTGTGTGTGTGTGTGTGTGTGTGTGTGTGTGTGTGTGTGTGTGTGTGTGTGTGTGTGTTTACACATCTGTTTCTGCAGGTGTGTAGGTGTGTGTGTGTGTTTACAAAATCTTCCTGCGATAGCGTGTGTGTGAGTGTTTGTTTGCATGGATGCGTATGTGTATACCTGATCTCCATGAGCAGTATTTCCTAAGACTCACTGCCTCTCTCCGCTGTCTCCATCTGCTCTCTAGCTCCAGCATGACCAGCCCCCAGTACCTGTTGCTATTACTGCTGCTGTATCTATCACACTTCCCCCTTCTCTTCACTTGATTCACTTGGTTCACCTATTACTCTGCGTCCTCTGCTCTCTTTATTCTCATTGTCTGTTCTGAGTCACTTATGATTTGCTTTAGACTTAGTTCAGACTCACACATGAACGATTCACATTTGATTCAGGTTGAATTCACTTGAGTCGTATGTTAGTCAGAGCTGTTCCACAGAGAGAGCAGGGTGAACGACAGAGAGAGAGAGAGAAAGAGAGAGATAAAGACACATGGGCGACAGTGAGAGAGAGAGAGATAAAGACACGTGGGCGACAGTGAGAGAGAAAGAGATAAAGACACGTGGGCGACAGTGAGAGAGAAAGAGATAAAGACACGTGGGCGACAGTGAGAGAGAAAGAGATAAAGACACGTGGGCGACAGTGAGAGAGAGAGAGATAAAGACACGTGGGCGACAGTGAGAGAGAAAGAGATAAAGACACGTGGGCGACAGTGAGAGAGAAAGAGATAAAGACACGTGGGCGACAGTGAGAGAGAAAGAGATAAAGACACGTGGGCGACAGTGAGAGAGAAAGAGATAAAGACACGTGGGCGACAGTGAGAGAGAAAGAGATAAAGACACGTGGGCGACAGTGAGGACGGACAGATTTAAAAAAGAAAGAGAGGAAAGCCGTGTGATCGGAAGGACAAGCAGTCAGAGTGCAGCAGAAGAGAAAGAGAGGAAAGAGAACACAACTTTACCCGCTACTGCTCCTGTTGTTCCGGAACGGAGAGATCAGAGAGGGTCAGAGACAGGGAGAGAGAGAGAGAGAGAGAGAGAGAGAGAGAGAGAGAGAGACAGAGAGAGAGAGAGAGAGAGACAGAGAGAGAGAGAGAGAGAGAGAGAGAGAGAGAGAGAGAGAGGGAGAGATAGAGAGAGAGAGGGAGAGAGAGAGAGAGAGGTAGGAAAAGAAAGAGACAGAGAAGGAGAGAAAACGGGACAAAGGGAAAAGGACGGGTTTGAAGGAGGAAAAACATCCATATGAGACAGAGAAACAGAAAAAAAGAGTGCAAGGCCTGCGTTTTGTTAGATCCCTCCCCTCTCACATACACACATATCTTCAACCTCCCCAACATACACACTCCTAGCTACCTGTCTGTTTGTCTGTCATATCTTCAACCTCCATGACATACACACTCCTAGCTACCTGTCTGTTTGTCTGTCATATCTTCAACCTCCCCAACATACACACTCCTAGCTACCTGTCTGTTTGTCTGTCATATCTTCAACCTCCATGACATAAACACTCCTAGCTACCTGTCTGTTTGTCTGTCATATCTTCAACCTCCATGACATAAACACTCCTAGCTACCTGTCTGTTTGTCTGTCATGGGAAGTTATATAATTCAATGCTAGTTTCGTGGCTAAACAATCTATGCCTTTATTGAAGCCCATTATCACACGCACGCACGCGCACGCACACACACACACACACACACACACACACACACACACACACACACACACACACACACACACACACACACACACACACACACACACACACACATACAGAGAGAGAACTCATAACTGGGACACAGCACCAAACTAGTGCCACCATTGACGCTTAACATCAATGATGCTTTAACAATTCCATAGGGTCAACTGAGGGGAACATCCATGTTAGTAACCATAGTAACCAATATCAAACCACTTCCCTTTCAGTCATCTGATTGGTCCACTAGTGTAGGCTTGTACCAGTTTCAGCCTATCAGTATCCTGCCTTGGGAAGGGCAATATGTTCAGGCACAGCGGTTCTTCTATTTATTTGAGAGGTATGAGGATGACGGCACGAGCCCAGATACCACCGATCATCAGGCCAGACACTGGATGCCAGAGTAATTAGATCAAAGTGGTGATACAGATCTCCAATGGGAGTACTCGTTCTATCTGCAATGCTGCTTGATTTAGACCAATTGAATCTGTTAGAGTCTGCTTTGGCCCTGTGAGTTTCACTGTTATCTGACTGATCTATCAGCGTCTCTGTCTGTCTGTCTGACTGATCTATCAGAGTCTCTGTCTGTCTGACTAATCTATCACAATCTCTCTCTGTCTGTCTTGTTGTCTCTCTGACTGAACTATCAGAGTCTATGTTGGTCTGTCTGACTAATCTATCACAATCTCTCTCTGTCTGTCTTGCTGTCTCTCTGACTGCTCTATCAGAGTCTGTCTGTCTGTCTGTCTTGCTGTCTCTCTGACTAATCTATCAGAGTATCAGTCTATCTGACTAATCTATCAGAGTATCAGTCTATCAGAGTCTCTGTCTCTCTGACTAATCTATCAGAGTATCAGTCTATCTGACTAATCTATCAGAGTCTCTGTCTCTCTGACTAATCTATCAGAGTTTCAGTCTATCTGACTAATCTATCAGAGTATCAGTCTACCTGACTGATCTATCAGAGTATCAGTCTATCTGACTAATCTATCAGAGTCTCTGTCTATCTGACTAATCTATCAGAGTCTCTGTCTCTCTGACTAATCTATCAGAGTATTAGTCTATCAGAGTATCAGTCTATCTGACTAATCTATCAGAGTCTCTGTCTCTCTGACTAATCTATCAGAGTATCAGTCTATCAGAGTATCAGTCTATCTGACTAATCTATCAGAGTCTCTGTCTCTCTGACTAATCTATCAGAGTATCAGTCTATCTGACTAATCTATCAGAGTTTCAGTCTACCTGACTGATCTATCAGAGTATCAGTCTATCAGAGTATCAGTCTATCTGACTGATCTATCAGAGTCTCTGTCTCTGACTAATCTATCAGTCTCAGTCTCTGTCTATCTGACTAATCTATCAGAGTCTCTGTCTATCTGACTAATCTATCAGAGTCTCTGTCTCTCTGACTAATCTATCAGTCAGTCAGTCAGTCAGTCAGTCAGTCAGTCAGTCAGTCAGTCAGTCAGTCAGTCAGTCAGTCAGTCAGTCAGTCAGTCTGTCTGTCTGTCTGTCTGTCTGTCTGTCTGTCTGTCTGTCTGTCTGGACCTTTGTCAAACATTCCATTATACCTTAAGACTAAAAACGCAAGCCTAACACAGAAAGTGAAACACATGAACATACATATACACTCAGATAAACACATATATACAGTATGCAACACATACATACAGAAATATACACATACACATATATATAGATGCAACACACATATATACATACAGAAAGACACATATATATGCATGAAATACTCAAACACACACACACACACACACACACACACACACACACACACACACACACACACACACACACACACACACACACACACACACAGCATGGCAGGATCAGGGTCAGTCCCACAGACAGGGGGTGCCACTGCCACCCTGGAGCACCGGCCACTCAGAGGAAGAGTATGAAGTTGTCCCCGGAAACTGATCTAGGATCATATTTGTTTTTACCAGCCTAACGGGCAAGGTTAGGATTTGTGGGAGGACAATCTGGTCTTAGATCTGTGGTTTGCAACTTCTACCTTGAGTGTCCAAATATTCCTACAAATCATCCTTTCCTTCATCTCCTTCACATGACTGCAGATGTGAAATGATTGGATAGGCAACTGTAATGATGCTAATGCTAGCTGGGCAATGCTAACATTCTGTGAACCTATCCAGTTGGAGATCAGGAAAACGGAGTGAGGAGGAGAAGGAGGAATGTAAAAGGGATTGGTGAACAGTTTGTTTCTCTACACAGGAGCAGAGTAAAGGAGTGAGGGATGGAGTGAGGGATGGAGGGAGGGAGGGAGGGGGGAAGGAGGGAGTATTCTGCAGGCACATCCAGGTATCTTTTTCTATCTTTCTCCCTTAAAGGAGAAGAAAACTTGCATGCCCACTGTAACGGTAATCTGTAACCCCTCTCTTTGGAGGGGAAGCAAAGCGTTAAGCAATGGGAGCTAGTGTTAGGGCCTAGGGAGTAAGGGTGGAAGAAAGGGACCTTCCCTGAGGAGGAATTAGACATGCTTGGGAAGATACAAAGCGGAGTGATTTCTGTTTGCGAAACACACAACACCCCTATCAGCTAATGAATGATCATATACTCTGAGCTATGATAGGTTCTTCATATGCATTACAGAAATGACTGTTAGTTATAGCCATTCCCATTCTTAGATGCATGTATATGGACCTCAAGTATGTATGCATGCCTATGTGCACATCATCCTCATACCCGTGCTTTCCTTTAGGGTTGGGCTTTCGATTCCATTTTGATTCAGTCAATTCAGATGATCCGTTGAAATGGAATGAATGGTTTTGAACATATCCCAGTATTTTCTTTGAAGGGGTTCAACATTTCAAATTCAATTCCTGAATTGAGTGCATCAAAATGCCCTGGTCACCATGTTTTTCCATTGGTCAATGATCCACCTGTATAAGGGGACTGGGTTAGGGTGGAAAGACTCACATCAATACTGTCAGAATAACTCATGCACTATGTGTTCAGGTAGCATGTACAATAATCAACTCACAAGCCTTAACCAATGACTTTATATCATGCAACTATGTATAAATTCATTGTAAAATCATATCCTAGGTCTAAATCAACCAGCCTAGAGAAATCTTGGACACCATTTCAGGCGCCACGGTATACGATAAGAGGTGGATCATGAAAAAGCTCAGAATTCTAGAACAGTCCAAAAACAACCCTTTTAAGCCTACCCAACCCAACCATTCCCTTTAGTCTGTTGATCTATCCTGTGTCGGTCCAGGTAGTCACATTAAGACTCAGCATCTCTTTTCAAGAGGGTCAATGTATCAATGTACTATTCCAAGAACTACACCTCTCTTCACTCAACCCCACCTGCCCCCACCCCCACTCCAGCCCTAACACCCTTGTCTCAACCTTAACCCTCTTCTTTTTTACCCCATCCTGATCCCGGCTACAACCCCAGCCCTTCTCTTTCCCCAGACCCCCAGCTCCCGTTCCATTTAGCCTTAGACCCAGAACTTCTCTTTCCCCAGACCCCCAGCTCCCGTTCCATTTAGCCTTAGACCCAGAACTTCTCTTTCCTCAGACCCCCAGCTCCCGTTCCATTTAGCCTTAGACCCAGAACTTCTCTTTCCCCAGACCCCCAGCTCCCGTTCCATTTAGCCTTAGACCCAGAACTTCTCTTTCCCCAGACCCCCAGCTCCCGTTCCATTTAGCCTTAGACCCAGAACTTCTCTTTCCCCAGACCCCCAGCTCCCGTTCCATTTAGCCTTAGACCCAGAACTTCTCTTTCCCCAGACCCCCAGCTCCCGTTCCATTTAGCCTTAGACCCAACACTTGTCTTTCCCCACACCCCCAGCTCCCGTTTCATTTAGCCTTAGACCCAACACTTCTCTTTCCCCAGACCCCCAGCTCCCGTTCCATTTAGCCTTAGACCCAACACTTCTCTTTCCCCAGACCCCCAGCTCCCGTTCCATTTAGCCTTAGACCCAACACTTGTCTTTCCCCACACCCCCAGCTCCCGTTCCATTTAGCCTTAGACCCAGAACTTCTCTTTCCCCAGACCCCCAGCTCCCGTTTCATTTAGCCTTAGACCCAACACTTCTCTTTCCCCAGACCCCCAGCTCCCGTTCCATTTAGCCTTAGACCCAGAACTTATCTTTCCCCAGACCCCCAGCTCCCGTTCCATTTAGCCTTAGACCCAGAACTTCTCTTTCCCCAGACCCCCAGCTCCCGTTCCATTTAGCCTTAGACCCAGAACTTATCTTTCCCCACACCCCCAGCTCCCGTTCCATTTAGCCTTAGACCCAGAACTTCTCTTTCCCCAGACCCCCAGCTCCCGTTTCATTTAGCCTTAGACCCAACACTTGTCTTTCCCCACACCCCCAGCTCCCGTTCCATTTAGCCTTAGACCCAGAACTTATCTTTCCCCAGACCCCCAGCTCCCGTTCCATTTAGCCTTAGACTCAGAACTTCTCTTTCCTCAGACCCCCAGCTCCCGTTCCATTTAGCCTTAGACCCAACACTTGTTTTTCCCCACACCCCCAGCTCCCGTTCCATTTAGCCTTAGACTCAGAACTTCTCTTTCCTCAGACCCCCAGCTCCCGTTCCATTTAGCCTTAGACCCAGAACTTCTCTTTCCCCAGACCCCCAGCTCCCGTTCCATTTAGCCTTAGACCCAGAACTTCCCCCATCCTAAACCTTTATTTCATTAAGGCACCCTTCTTCATCCCACACCAAGCTCCAGCCCCAGCGATAGTACCAGCTTCATCACCAGCCATAGCACCTGTCCCACTCCCAGCCCAAGCTCAGGCAGTGGCGTGCAGAAGAAGGAAGCTGAAATACCTGCTCCGTAGGAGGGGTGGAGGAGGGGTGCGGCTCAGGCCCCTCAGCTCCAGAACCGCCCGGGACACTAAAGGGTTACAGGTGCCTGGGGTGGTCCTCACACCCACGGGAGATAAGGGGGAGGAGAGGAGCGAGAGAGGGGGGCATAGTGGACGTTGGGAGAGAAAGGGTGGAGGGGGATAGTGTTGGACCGCAGGGGGGAGATGTAGAAACGAGGAGCGAGGGAGGCAGGTGAGATGGGGAGCGGGATAAAGGACAGGAGGAGAGGAAAGGGGTTGACTCTGGCGAACGATGATTGAAAGGGGCATTGGGGAAACGGTAGTGCCAGTAGCCTGGGGAGTTGGAGGCTATGGGAAGGTTGTGGGAAGGTTGTTGATCGAGTGAGACAGAACAAGACAGAGGAGCTAAGACTGAGACAGAGTGAGACAGGAGAGAGAGAGCGTGGGAGTGTGAACATGAGACAAAACAAGAGCATGGGATATAAAGAGACGAGATAGTGACAGAAGAGAGAGTGACAGAAGAGAGAGCAACAGAAGAGAGAGCGACAGAGGAGAGAGAGAGAGAGTGGGGCTTTGCTCCAGGGCGCCTGTGAGGCTGTCTGCGCAGTGACATTGTGACCCCTTGCAAGGACAGCAGAGAGAGGGGGCAGAGAGGAGAGGAGAGAGAGGGGGAGATGGGGGAGAGAAGGAGATGGGGCAGCAGGCAGGACAAGAGAGAGAGTTGGGGGAGAGGAGATGACGGGGCAGGAGGGTAACTTACGTGAAGGCGAAGGCCACCAGAGCACCACTAACCACTATAAAGTCCAGGATGTTCCACAGGTCACGGAAATAAGAGCCCTGGTGCAACACCAGGCCCAGATCCACCATCTGAGAGAGAGGTGGGGGGGGGGGGGGAGAGAGAAAGTGAGAGAGAGTGAGGGGGCGTTAGAATGAGGGCGACAGAGAGAGTTGATATGTTTTGTTATTGATTGTCTCACGTCAAAAAAATTACAAGTATAGCTAGAGTGAAATAGATTCAGAATTACCTTAATCAACATCTCAAAGGTGAACACTCCCGTAAACACATAGTCAAAGTAGCGCAGAACCTGCATAAAGGGAGAGAGAGGACACAGAGTTAGCGGACGTAAAGTAGAAGCTTGCTAATAGTTCAGTTAGCATGGAGGGTAAAGTAAAAGTTAGCTTATAGCTAAGTTAGCATTGAGGGTAAAGTAGAAGTTAGCTATAATAGCTAAGTTAGCATTGAGGGTAAAGTAGAAGTTAGCTATAATAGCTAAGTTAGCATGGAGGGTAAAGTAGAAGTTAGCTATAATAGCTAGGTTAGCATGGAGGGTAAAGTAGAAGTTAGCTATAATAGCTAAGTTAGCATGGAGGGTAAAGTAGAAGCTAGCTAATAGTTAAGTTAGCATGGAGAGTAAATATAAGCTAATACGGAAACAGAGCATTGAGTGTCTCACATTGTTGCGAGGTGATTCTGGCCAGACGGGGTCTTCTGCTGCCAGGGCGATACTGCTCATAGCGATGGTAGACAGGATTCCAAACTCAAAGAATTTCAGAGTCACAATGTAGTGGCATAGTCTCCGGAACCTAATCACACACACAGACACACACGAGCATGCACGTACACACATGCAGACACACACAAGCATGCATGTACACACACACACACACACACACACACACACACACACACACACACACACACACACACACATTGCAACAAACACAAAAAAATGCATCATTAATATAATTAATAATGAATGTACATGTGTGTGTGATTGTGATTGTGATTGTGTGTGTGCATGCATGTGTCCACATACGGGTTGGTGGTAGAGAGGATGAACATGGAGCTATAGGGAGGCATTGGTTTGGGTCCATCTTCATCACCCTTCTCATCATCATCCTCCTCCTTATCCTCCTTCTTAGGCAGAGGCTCCGTGTTAGCATTCTTATTGACTGGAGGGATGTAAGAAAGAGAGGGAGGAGAGAGAGAGACAGAGGGGGAGGGAGGGGGTGGATAGGAGAGGAAAGGACAGGGAAGAATGAAGGGAAGAAACAAGAATTCAGAAATAGCATGGCATGTGTGGCTGTTTCTCAATGTTTTGACTGAAGAAGTGACCTGATAAACCTTGGTCATACACAGTCTCCCTCCATCCCCCTCCCCTCCTCTTTCTTCCCTCTCTCTCACCCTGCAATATGGCGTTGTGTGAAGGAAACATGGGTGGTATGTCCACTGCCGTGTGGTCCGGTATCCGGGTGCTACTTCCGTATGCAGGAACCAGGCTTCCATCTAGGCCCAGGTGGGAGCTGCTGTTGGTCAGGTGAGTGTTGAGGCCTGCAGGACCGAAGCCTGGGCCTGGGGTAGTGTGGTTGGCTGGGCTGGGGAGGCCCGAGGCTGGGCAGGGCTGCTGGGTGTAGCCTGGGTGTAGCTTGGGCTGGCTGGTGGCCAGTTTACTGTTCATGACATTGTCCATGTCCTCGCTGTACTGGCTGTCCTGTCTACAGAGGCTCTTCTGGATGGGCCGTGTAGTGGACAGGTTGGGACCATCCCTATAGAGGGAAAGAGAAGGAAAGAAAGAAAGAGAGGGAGAAACGAGAGAGATTGATGGAAGAGAAGGAGTAGGGAAATGTCAGAATGGTTCTGAGAACTACTGTATAAGGACACTGGTTGACAGAGGAAAGTGTGAGTGCGTATACATGTGTGTGTCTGTGTGTGTCAGGGTCTCCCTCACTTCCTGCGGTGTTGCCGCGTCCTCTTCCCCTCACCATCACACCCTGACTGAGTGCCATGGCGATGCCGTCTCTGCCTCCTCTCACCTCCATCACCCCCCTCTTGCTCCCCCTCGCCTTCTCCTTCTGTCCCCCTGTTCTTGTGTCGCCTTTCCCCTCCTCCTCCTCCTCCTCCACCACCTCCACCTCCCCCCTCTTCGTCCTCTGGGGGCATGCGGTGCTGGCGGGGTTTCCTGTGCTCCGATGAGCCCACCTGGCCCCGTGGGTGGTGGTGCCTTCTCTGGGGCCTCTCCTCTCCACTCTGTCCCAGCATCGTTGCATCTAGGCGGGTATGGGAGGAGTGGTGGTGTTGGAGCTCCTGGTGCTCCTTGCTCTCCTTACGGCTCCTGCGGCTCTCCGTAGAGTCTGCCCGCTCGTAAGACCTTGCAGGGCCTGAACCAGACCCTGAGCCCCCACCTCCTCTCTCGTGGACATGTGTCTGCTTGCGGACCAGCTCGTCGGCGTGCTGCTGGCTGAGGCGGGGGTCAGGCTCTTTGGTGGTCTTGTTGGTGTTGTTGTTGCGGTTCTCCTGGGGGTCCACCACTAGAGGGCGGTCTGTGTGGGTCTTCATGTCAGGACGAATGTGGCGGGAGTAGTTCACCTGGAAGAAAGGGGAGGGGGGAGGGAGGGAAAGGTTGGGTTGGGAGAGTTGTAAGCAGGGGACGGAAGAGGAAGGCCAGGCGGAATCAAGGAGAGGCATAATATCGTTAGCATTCCAGAGGTCATATAACCAACCACCTATAACGCTTATTTTTTCAAAAACTTGATTCAATTAATGGTAAATTGACAAAGGCACCAACCAGTATGTTACATTTGGTACCCGGTAATTACCAGGTAGTTATTCATTATGATGAACTATATGAGGTAAGTACCCGAAACTATCAAGCAGCTTAACCCAGACCAATAAAAAGTGTTACCAACTTTCGGAATTTCTCCCCTTTCTGTGTTCCATCGCTCTCTCCACCCTTCTCCATTTGGTTTGTTGTCTCTCACTGTCTCCCTTCCTCCTTTACCCACCTCCCTCCTTACCCCCCTCTCTGGGGTGGCAGGTAGCCTAGAGGTTAGAGCTTGGGACAGTAACTGAAAGGTTGCTTGTTTGAATCCCTGAGCCGGCAAGGTGGAAACATCTGCTGTTCTGCCCTTGAGCAAGGCAGTTAACCCCCACAACAACTGCTCCCCTGGCACCAATGATGTGGATGACGATTAAGGCAGCCCCCTCACCTCTCTGATTCAGCTTAAATGCGGTAGACACATTTTGATTGAATGCATTCAACTGTGCAACTGACTAGGTATCCCCTTTCCATCCCTCCACTCTCCTTCCCTTCCTTCCTTCCTTCCTTCCTTCCTTCCTTCCTTCCTTCCTTCCTTCCTTCCTTCCTTCCTTCCTTCCTTCCTTCCTTCCAGCCTCCCTCCCTCCCTCCCTCCCTCCCTCCCTCCCTCCCTCCCTCCCTCCCTCCCTCCCTCCCTCCCTCCCTCTCTCCTTGCCTTCCTTCCAGCCTTCCCCCTCCCTCCCTCTCTCCTTGCCTTCCTTCCAGCCTTCCCCCTCCCTCCCTCTCTCCTTGCCTTCCAGCGGTCCTCTGGGTCCAGTTCATTGTAGAGTGCCTCTCTGCTGGTCATTAGAGTCTGTTTCCTCAGCTCCTTGGTTCTCTGTTCCCACACGGACTTATTACCACCCTTATTGTTCTTCTGCTGCTCCTTACTACAGGGACGGAGAGAGGGGAAAGGATGAGAGGAGGGACAGAGAGAGGGGGACCGAGAGAGGGGGACCGAGAGAGGAGGGACAGAGAGAGGGGGACCGAGAGAGGGGAAGGATGAGAGGAGGGACAGAGAGAGGGGAAAGGATGAGAGGAGGGACAGAGAGAGGGGGACCGAGAGAGAGGTAGAGGATAGAAGAGATGAGAGATGAGAGAAGAGAGCAGGCGAGAGAAAGAGGAGGGACAGAGAGAGGGGAAAGGATGAGAGGAGGGACAGAGAGAGGGGGACCGAGCGAGAGGAAGAGGATAGAAGAGATGAGAGTAGAGAGAAGAGAGCAGGCGAGAGAAAGAGGAGGGCGGTGAGATGGAGGAAAGGTGAGACAGATGGACAGAGAGTTGGATGAAAGGGGAGAAGAGCGAGGAGAAAAGAGAGGTTAAGAAATATAGACAGAAAGCATGATGGAGAGCAGAGGAGAAGGAGGGGAGGCAGAGAGGTAGAGAAAAGAGAGGATGGATGGGGAGGTTGAGAGTGTCAAATATCAGGTTAAGCAGTGGTATCTGAGTCAATTTACAAATATACAAACACACAGACATACAGAAACCAACATACACAGGTATACAGAAATATAAACACAAGCAAATACACAAACACACACTATAGAGCTCACACACACACACATGTAAAGGGTCACCTTGCTGGACCTACAGGGCAGAAACACAGAGCTACTGAAGGAGTATGGTCGACCACAGTTTCCCAAAGCAGTGGGCAGACCAGCCCCACTTTGGGAAACCACACAGAGAGAGGCACAAGATGGAGAATGATATTGAGGCAAGGTTAGAATATTACACAGTCGACCAGGAAACCAAACCCAAAAGGACCCAATGAAGGAACCAAAATGGAATCATCAACAAAAAGACTGAAAATGGAAGTTCTGAGAAAAAAGGGCAAACCTCAGATAACACTCTATTCTCCATATTTTGCACTACTCTTATGAAAGGCTCAGGTCAACAGTAGTGCACTATATGGGGAATAGGGTGTCATTTGAGATGTTGCCAACGAAAGAACCAAAATGGCGCCCCGGCCCCACTAGCTCCCTTTCCCAGGGACCACAGTCAACCACAGTAAAGCCACAGCCATACTGCGGGGAGCAGCCAACAGAAAATATACTCAGAATAAGCCAACTCAAAAATCAACAAAAAAGCAAAGGAGTAAAAAATCAGAATTAGGGGGAGATAATTAAAACAGGATGGTCTAAAGGAGGAGAGGAAAGGAAAAGCGGGCGAAAAGAAACAGAAGGAGTATAAATGAGTAAATACCAGTCCAGAAAGGGGTCGGAAGCGTTGTGACCTGTGCTGTTTACTTTCTCACTGAGGAGGGAAACAGTCGGTGAGTGACATGACACAGAGAACACACGCGTGCCCAATTCACACTATATGACCAACCAGGGCTGACCTGGCTACGCATCCACCAGAGTGGCTGGAACCATGCTGGAAAGAACCATGTGAAAAAAAGATATATGAGCCAGTACAGTGCATTTAGGGTCGGCCCTATAGTGTGAATGAGGCAACACACTCCTCAAACCTCACCAACACACACACACACACACACGCACGCACGCACGCACGCACGCACACACACACACACACACACACACACACACACACACACACACACACACACACACACACACACACACACACACACACACTTTACACTAACAAATACACACACCATTTCAACTCACACTGCTCAGACAACCATCTTGCAATGTCTCTATTCATCTATCTCTCCATTTCTATTCTGTTCTCCTTTTCTTTCTCTTTTGATCTTCCTCTCCTTTCTCTCTCCATCTTTCACCTTTCTTTCTCTTGCACAAACTTGATTTATCCCTCTAGACTTTTCTCATACTATTTCTCTATCTCAGGATCCACATCTCTCTTCCACTACACAGGCGTCCATATCTCTCTAGCTCACATTTAGTCTCTGTTGCACAAATTCTATTGCACTGTCTTCAGGGTATCTACACATCTCTCCATTCATTCTACCAAACACAGACTGCCCTTCAAAGGGCCAGTTCTCTTACAGCGGATATCTCAAGTCACAAACCGTTACCCAGGTCTTCTTGTTGTCATGCCATGTTTACAACATGTGTTATGTCATCATTATAATAGTGTTATGTCATCATCATTATAATAGTGTTATGTCATCATTATAATAGTGTTATGTCATCAATATAAATAGTGTTCAGTCATCATTATAATAGTGTTATGTCATCATTATAATAGTGTTATGTCATCATTATAATGGTGTTATGTCATCATCATTATAATAGTGTTATGTCTTCATTATAATAGTGTTATGTCATCATTAAAATCGGTGTTATGTCATCATCATAATAGTGTTATGTCATCATTATAATAGTGTTACGTCATCATTATAATGGTGTTATGTCATCATCATAATAGTGTTATGTCATCATTATAATGGTGTTATGTCATCATTATAATAGTGTTGTCATCATTATAATGGTGTTATGTCATCATCATAATAGTGTTATGTCATCATTATAATAGTGTTATGTCATCATTATAATAGTGTTATGTCATCATTATAATAGTGTTACGTCGGCCTTGTGAAGGAGGGGTCAGGTAAAGTGTAACCCATTTAGATCCAGAGAGAAATCTTCTTCCCAGAGTCCCAGACAGGGACTCAGAGTATCTCCTAACCTGCTTTAGCAAGTGTGGAGATTCCAGCTTGGAAAATCCCTGCTTTCAAAGCTATTATATCATCCACATATGCGGATGAATGATATGGATTTATACTGGAATGGTGGGGCAGTGCTAGGAATGACATCACAGTCACCACATTAGTGGAAACCATTCCTAGTATTGCTCTATCAGTGCACCTTTAGCTGTCTTGCAGACTAGGAAACATGACCAAGACACAACACACAACAATAGTCAACACACCACACAAAAGTACATATCAAAAGTGGGCTATGTCAGAGATTGACTGAGTGTGCGTGTGTGTGTGTGTGTGTGTGTGTGTGTGTGTGTGTGTGTGTGTGTGTGTGTGTGTGCATGTAAGTATTTGCTTGCATGCATACGTGTTCATGTTTCAGAGTAGAAACAACAGTTTTAACCTTGGTATAATAATAGTGGTGGTCAACTCTATGTGTGATATTTGCAGTGTCCCTACATCCTCAGGCTCCCCTGCTGTGACATTATAAGGGCTGTGGACCGTGGACACACTGTGAACTTCACCATGAGAGAACAGAGAGCTGCAGAGAAAGGATCTAAGACTCACTGCTTCCTACTGGAGGAGGAGGAGATCAAACACTGTGTGTGTGTGTGTGTGTGTGTGTGTGTGTGTGCGAGCAAGTACGCAGGTGTCTGCAGGTATGTATGCAGGTATGTGCAGCTGAAGAGTGAACACACTAAGAGAGATGAGGGGGCAAGCATAAGAGAAACAACAGAGAGAGATATGGAAACAGAGAAAGAAAGAGAGATACTTACGCCGCTATGGACATGTTGGCTACAGACTGAGGGCTGACTTCGGCCACCTCCTTGGCTTTTTGCAAAGCATTTTTCTTGGAAGCGGCTTCCTCTTCCTGCTCGTCCTACCAAAGAAAGCGAGTGGGAGAGAGAGGGGGGGAGGAGGGGAGACGGGAAATACATAGGAGGGAGAGAGAGGGGGGGATAAAAAGCAGAGATAGAGGAGGTTGATACAGATGGTAGACAGAGTGAGAGAAGAGAGCAATGACCTTTATAGATATGGTTATAGATAGGAGAAAGAGGGGCATTGACAGATACAGATACATGGAGATACAGACGAAGAGGTGAAGTGAAGATGGCTGACTCCAGCCCCAAAATCAGGCCACGCGAGAATATAGCGTGATGCAGACCAAGTGGGGATTTTTTTGTATGGCGACAATGAGAGAACTTTGAATTTGGTCAATATAAAATGTAATTGCTAATTGGCAAAGTGGGGCTTATTTGATCGAATGTTAAGGTTATTACTGTCACACCCTGGCCATAGAGAGGCTTTTATTCTCTATTTTGGTTAGGCCAGAGTGTGACTAGGGTGGGCATTCTATGTTAATTTTCTATGTTTTTGATTTCTGTGTTGTTTGGCCGGGTGTGGTTCTCAATCAGGGACAGTTGTCTATCGTTGTCTCTGATTGAGAACCATACTTAGGTGGCTCTTGCCCACATGGGTTTTGTGGGTAGTTATTTTCTGTTTAGTGTGTTTTGCACCTGACGGAGCTGTTTCGGTTGTTTCTTTTGTTCCTTGTTGTATTTAGTGTTTAGTTTATAAAATAACGATGAACACTTACCACGCTGCATCTTGGTCCTCACCTGCTTCCACCAACGGCCGTTACAATTCCTGATATAAGTGGACGCACGTGGTATGCCTGTTGTTCACATGCATATCTGCCCTCTCATTGGCTAGAATGTTCCCGCCTGTTCCCGCCTTACCCGCCTGCCTTCCGCCCCTTGCAGACATTTATTCCCATTGTTAGAGCATTCAGTCCAATATCTGTCAATATACAGATCATTTTTGATGGGGAGCTAGAGCTGACAGGGTGAGAGGTCAAGTACTGTACCTTAGTGAGTTCCTGTGCGTTGGCCAGATTGTCCACAGCAATGGCCAAGAACACATTCAGCAGAGTGTCTGAGGGCAAAGGGTTAAAGACAGAAACTATACTGTGTGTGTGTGTGTGTGTGTGTGTGTCAAATCAAATTTTATTTGTCACATTCACATGGTTAGCAGATGTTAATGCGAGTGTAGCGAAATGCTTGTGCTTCTAGTTCCGACAATGCAGTAATAACCAACAAGTAATCTAACTAACAATTCCAAAACTACTGTCTTATACACACAAGTGTAAGGGGATAAAGAATATGTACATAAAGATAAATGAATGAGTGATGGTACAGAGCGGCATAGGCAAGATACAGTAGATGGTATCGAGTACAGTATATACGTATGAGATGAGTGTTACGGTTTTCTTCGGGTGAAGTAGAGTCGGACCAAAATGCAGCGTGGTAATTTTCATACATGTTTAATAATGAAGAAAAACGAACAATACTAAAACAACAAACGTAACGTGAAAACCTATACAGCCTATCTGGTGACAACAAACACAGAGACAGGAACAATCACCCACGAAACACTCAAAGAATATGGCTGCCTAAATATGGTTCCCAATCAGAGACAACGATGAACACCTGCCTCCGATTGAGAACCACTCCAGACAGCCATAGACTTTGCTAGAGAACCCCACTAAACCACAATCCCAATTCCTGCGAAAACCCCAAGACAAAACACACCACATAAATAAACCCATGTCACACCCTGGCCTGACCAAAATAATAAAGAAAACACAAAATATAAAGACCAGGACGTGACAGAACCCCCCCCCCCCCCAAGGTGCGGACTCCCGACCGCACAACTAAACCCATAGGGGAGGGTCCGGGTGGGCGTCTGTCCACGGTGGCGGCTCCGGCTCGGGACGTGGACCCCACTCCAACCAAGTCTTAGTCCCCTTGTAACGAGTCCTTTGATTGGCGACCCTCGCCGCCGACCTTGGCCTAATAACCCTCACCAAGGACCCCACTGGACTGAGGGGCAGCTCGGGACTGAGGTAGCTCGGGACTGAGGGGAAGCTCGGGACTGAGGGATAGCTCAGGACTGAGGGATAGCTCAGCACTGAGAGGAAGCTCAGCACTGAGAGGAAGCTCAGCACTGAGAGGAAGCTCAGGCAAGTAGTTGGATCTGGCAGATCCTGGCTGAATGGCGGATCTGGAAGATTCTGGCTGACTGGCGGATCCTGGCTGAATGGCGGATCTGGAAGATTCTGGCTGACTGGCGGCTCTGGCTGCTCCATGCAGACTGGCGGCTCTGGCTGCTCCATGCAGACTGGCAGCTCTGGCTGCTCCATGCAGAGTGGCAGCTCTGGCTGCTCCATGCAGACTGGCAGCTCTGGCTGCTCCATGCAGACTGGCAACTCTGGCTGCTCCATGCAGACTGGCAACTCTGGCTGCTCCATGCAGACTGGCAGCTCTGGCTGCTCCATGCAGACTGGCAGCTCTGGCTGCTCCATGCAGTCTGGCAGCTCTGGCTGCTCCATGCAGACTGGCAGCTCTGGCTGCTCCATGCAGACTGGCAGCTCTGGCTGCTCCATGCAGACTGGCAGCTCTGGCTGCTCCATGCAGACTGGCAGCTCTGGCTGCTCCATGCAGACTGGCAGCTCTGGCTGCTCCATGCAGTCTGGCAGCTCTGGCTACTCCATGCAGTCTGGCAGCTCTGGCTGCTCCATGCAGACTGGCAGCTCTGGCTGCTCCATGCAGACTGGCAGCTCCTTGCAGACTGGCAGTTCTGAACAGGCGGGAGACTCCGGCAGCGCTGTAGAGGCGGAAGGCTCTGGCAGCGCTAAACAGGCGGGAGACTCCGACAGCGCTGGAGAGGAGGAAGGCTCTGACTGCGCTGAACAGGCGGGAGACTCCGGCAGCGCTGGAGAGGAGGAAGGCTCTGGCAGCGCTAGATAGGCGGGAGACTCCGGCAGCGCTGGAGAGGAGGAAGGCTCTGGCAGCGCTGGATAGGCGAGGCGCACTGTAGGCCTGATGCGTGGAGCCGGCACTGGTGGTACTGGGCCGAGAACACGCACAGGTAGCCTGGTGCGGGGAGCTGCCACCGGAGGGCTGTTGTGTGGAGGTGGCACAGGATGGACCGGACCGTGAAGGCGTACTGGAGATCTTGAGAGCAGGGCTGGCACAGGACGTGCAAGGCTAGGGAGGTGCACAGGAGGCCTAGTGCGTGAGGCTGGCACAATCTTCACCAGCCGACTAACACGCACCTCAGGACGAGTATGGAGCACTGACCCAGGTGCCATCAAATCCCCGACACGCTCTGTCGGGCGAATTCCGTACCTAAAGCAGCAACACAGCAACTCCCTCATAACTCTCTCCTCCAATTTCCCCATTAACTCCTTCACAGTCTCTGCTTCGCTCAACTCCAACACCGGCTCTGGTTCTGGTCTCCTCCTTGGCTCCTCACGATAAACAGGGGGAGTTGGCTCAGGTCTGACTCCTGACTCTGCCACACTCTCCCTGAGCCCCCCCCCCAATACATTTTTGGGGCTGACTCTCGGGCTTCCTTCCGCGCCGCCGTGCTTGTTTCTCCAACTCCATTCTCCTATACCCCTCTTCGCACTGCTCCAGCGAATCCCAGGCGGGCTCCGGCACTCTCCCTGGGTCGACCGCCCACCTGTCTATTTCCTCCCAAGTCGTATACTCCAGACTTCGTAGCTCCTGCTGCTGCTGCCTGTCACCACGCCGCTTGGTCCTGTTGTGGTGGGTGATTCTGTTACGGTTTTCTTCGGGTGAAGTAGAGTCGGACCAAAATGCAGCGTGGTAATTTTCATACATGTTTAATAATGAAGAAAAACAAACAATACTAAAACAACAAACGTAACGTGAAAACCTATACAGCCTATCTGGTGACAACAAACACAGAGACAGGAACAATCACCCACGAAACACTCAAAGAATATGGCTGCCTAAATATGGTTCCCAATCAGAGACAACGATAAACACCTGCCTCTGATTGAGAACCACTCCAGACAGCCATAGACTTTGCTAGAGAACCCCACTAAACCACAATCCCAATACCTGTGAAAACCCCAAGACAAAACACACCACATAAATAAACCCATGTCACACCCTGGCCTGACCAAAATAATAAAGAAAACACAAAATATAAAGACCAGGGCGTGACAATGAGTATGTAAACAAAGTGGCATAGTTAAAGTGGCTAGTGATACATGTATTACATAAAGATGCAGTAGATGATATAGAGTACAGTATATACGTAGACATATGAGATTAATAATGTAGGGTATGTAAACATTATATTAGGTAGCATTGTTTAAAGTGGCTAGTGATATATTTTACATAATTTCCCATCAATTCCCATTATTAAAGTGGCTGGAGTTGAGTCAGTGTGTTGGCAGCAGCCACTCAATGTTAGTGGTGGCTGTTTAACAGTCTGATGGCCTTGAGATAGAAGCTGTTTTTCAGTCTCTCAGTCCCAGCTTTGATGCACCTGTACTGACCTCGCCTTCTGGATGATAGCGGGGTGAACAGGCAGTGGCACGGGTGGTTGTTTTCCTTGATGATCTTTATGGCCTTCCTGTAACATCGGGTGGTGTAGGTGTCCTGGAGGGCAGGTAGTTTGCCCCCGGTGATGCGTTGTGCAGACCTCACTACCCTCTGGAGAGCCTTACAGTTGTGAGTGGAGCAGTTGCCGTACCAGGCGGTGATACAGCCCGCCAGGATGCTCTTGATTGTGCATCTGTAGAAGTTTGTGAGTGCTTTTGGTGACAAGCCGAATTTCTTCAGCCTCCTGAGGTTGAAGAGGTGCTGCTGCGCCTTCTTCAAGATGCTGTCTGTGTGGGTGGACCAATTCAGTTTGTCTGTGATGTGTATGCCGAGGAACTTAAAACTTGCTACCCTCTCCACTACTGTTCCATCGATGTGGATAGGGGGGTGTTCCCTCTGCTGTTTCCTGAAGTCCACAATCATCTCCTTAGTTTTGTTGACGTTGAGTGTGAGGTTATTTTCCTGACACCACACTCCGAGGGCCCTCACCTCCTCCCTGTAGGCCGTCTCGTCGTTGTTGGTAATCAAGCCTACCACTGTTGTGTCGTCCGCAAACTTGATGATTGAGTTGGAGGCGTGCGTGGCCACGCAGTCGTGGGTGAACAGGGAGTACAGGAGAGGGCTCAGAACGCACCCTTGTGTGGCCCCAGTGTTGAGGATCAGCGGGGTGGAGATGTTGTTGCCTACCCTCACCACCTGGGGGCGGCCCGTCAGGAAGTCCAGTACCCAGTTGCGCAGGGCGGGGTCGAGACCCAGGGTCTCGAGCTTGATGACGAGCTTGGAGGGTACTATGGTGTTAAATGCCGAGCTGTAGTCGATGAACAGCATTCTCACATAGGTATTCCTCTTGTCCAGATGGGTTAGGGCAGTGTGCAGTGTGGTTGAGATTGCATCGTCTGTGGACCTATTTGGGCGGTAAGCAAATTGGAGTGGGTCTAGGGTGTCAGGTAGGGTGGAGGTGATATGGTCCTTGACTAGTCTCTCAAAGCACTTCATGATGACGGAAGTGAGTGCTAGTAGTCGTTTAGCTCAGTTACCTTAGCTTTCTTGGGAACAGGAACAATGGTGGCCCTCTTGAAGCATGTGGGAACAGCAGACTGGGATAGGGATTGATTGAATATGTCCGTAAACACACCAGCCAGCTGGTCTGCGCATGCTCTTAGGGCGCGGCTGGGGATGCCGTCTGCAGCCTTGCGAGGGTTAACACGTTTAAATGTTTTACTCACCTCGGCTGCAGTGAAGGAGAGGCCGCATGTTTTGGTTGCAGGCCGTGTCAGTGGCACTGTATTGTCCTCAAAGCGGGCAAAAAAGTTACTTAGTCTGCCTGAGAGCAAGACATCCTGGTCCGTGACGGGGCTGGTTTTCTTTCTGTAATCCGTGATTGACTGTAGACCCTGCCACATACCTCTTGTGTCTGAGCCGTTGAATTGAGATTCTACTTTGTCTCTATACTGACGCTTAGCTTGTTTTATTGCCTTGCGGAGAGAATAGCTACACTGTTTGTATTTGGTCATGTTTCCGGTCACCTTGCCCTGATTAAAAGCAGTGGTTCGCGCTTTCAGTTTCACGCGAATGCTGCCATCAATCCACGGTTTCTGGTTTGGGAATGTTTTAATCGTTGCTATGGGAACGACAACTTCAACGCACGTTCTAATGAACTCGCACACCGAATCAGCGTATTCATCAATGTTGTTGTCTGACGCAATACGAAACGTATCCCAGTCCACATGATGGAAGCAGTCTTGGAGTGTGGAATCAGATTGGTCGGACCAGCGTTGAACAGACCTCAGCGTGGGAGCTTCTTGTTTTAGTTTCTGTCTGTAGGCAGGGATCAACAAAATGGAGTCGTGGTCAGCTATTCCGAAAGGAGGGCGGGGCAGGGCCTTATATGCGTCGCGGAAGTTAGAATAGCAGTGATCCAAGGTTTTGCCAGCCCTGGTTGCGCAATCGATATGCTGATACAATTTAGGGAGTCTTGTTTTCAGATTAGCCTTGTTAAAATCCCCAGCTACAATGAATGCAGCCTCAGGATGTATGGATTCCAGTTTGCAAAGAGTCAAATAAAGTTCGTTCAGAGCCATCGATGTGTCTGCATGGGGGGGAATATATACGGCTGTGATTATAATCGAAGAGAATTCCCTTGGTAGATAATGCGGTCAACATTTGATTGTGAGGAATTCTAAATCAGATGAACAGAAGGACTTGAGTTCCTGTATGCTTTTGTGACCACACCACGTCTCATTAGCCATAAGGCGTACGCCCCCGCCCCTCTTCTTACCAGAAAGATGTTTGTTTCTGTCGGCGCGATGCGTGGAGAAACCAGCTGGCTGCACCGACTCCGATAGCGTCTCTCCAGTGAGCCATGTTTCCGTGAAGCAAAGAACGTTACAGTCTCTGATGTCCCTCTGGAATGCTACCCTTGCTCAAATTTCATCAACCTTGTTGTCAAGAGACTGGACATTGGCGAGAAGTATACTGGGGAGTGGCGCACAATGTGCCCGTCTCCGGAGTCTGACCAGAAGACCGCTACGTTTCCCTCTTTTACGAAGTCGTTTTTTTGGGTCGCCGGCTGGGATCCAATCCGTTGTCCTGGGTGAAAGGCAGAACACAGGATCCGCTTCGCGAAAGTCATATTCTTGGTCGTACTGATGGTGAGTTGACGCTGCTCTTATATTCAGTAGTTCTTCTCGACTGTATGTAATGAAACCTAAGATGACCTGGGGTACCAATGTAAGAAATAACACGTAAAAAAACAAAAAACTGCAGTTTCCTAGGAACGCGAAGCGAGGCGGCCATGTGTGTGTGTGTGTGTGTGTGTGTGTGTGTGTGTGTGTGTGTGTGTGTGTGTGTGTGTGTGTGTGTGTGTGTGTGTGTGTAAGGATACAGTTGCCGAAAAGTGTGAGCACGATGAAGAAGAGGGGCAGCTCGGGACTGAGGTAGCTCGGGACTGAGGGGAAGCTCGGGACTGAGGGATAGCTCAGGACTGAGGGATAGCTCAGCACTGAGAGGAAGCTCAGCACTGAGAGGAAGCTCAGCACTGAGAGGAAGCTCAGGCAAGTAGTTGGATCTGGCAGATCCTGGCTGAATGGCGGATCTGGAAGATTCTGGCTGACTGGCGGATCCTGGCTGAATGGCGGATCTGGAAGATTCTGGCTGACTGGCGGCTCTGGCTGCTCCATGCAGACTGGCGGCTCTGGCTGCTCCATGCAGACTGGCAGCTCTGGCTGCTCCATGCAGAGTGGCAGCTCTGGCTGCTCCATGCAGACTGGCAGCTCTGGCTGCTCCATGCAGACTGGCAACTCTGGCTGCTCCATGCAGACTGGCAACTCTGGCTGCTCCATGCAGACTGGCAGCTCTGGCTGCTCCATGCAGACTGGCAGCTCTGGCTGCTCCATGCAGTCTGGCAGCTCTGGCTGCTCCATGCAGACTGGCAGCTCTGGCTGCTCCATGCAGACTGGCAGCTCTGGCTGCTCCATGCAGACTGGCAGCTCTGGCTGCTCCATGCAGACTGGCAGCTCTGGCTGCTCCATGCAGACTGGCAGCTCTGGCTGCTCCATGCAGTCTGGCAGCTCTGGCTACTCCATGCAGTCTGGCAGCTCTGGCTGCTCCATGCAGACTGGCAGCTCTGGCTGCTCCATGCAGACTGGCAGCTCCTTGCAGACTGGCAGTTCTGAACAGGCGGGAGACTCCGGCAGCGCTGTAGAGGCGGAAGGCTCTGGCAGCGCTAAACAGGCGGGAGACTCCGACAGCGCTGGAGAGGAGGAAGGCTCTGACTGCGCTGAACAGGCGGGAGACTCCGGCAGCGCTGGAGAGGAGGAAGGCTCTGGCAGCGCTAGATAGGCGGGAGACTCCGGCAGCGCTGGAGAGGAGGAAGGCTCTGGCAGCGCTGGATAGGCGAGGCGCACTGTAGGCCTGATGCGTGGAGCCGGCACTGGTGGTACTGGGCCGAGAACACGCACAGGTAGCCTGGTGCGGGGAGCTGCCACCGGAGGGCTGTTGTGTGGAGGTGGCACAGGATGGACCGGACCGTGAAGGCGTACTGGAGATCTTGAGAGCAGGGCTGGCACAGGACGTGCAAGGCTAGGGAGGTGCACAGGAGGCCTAGTGCGTGAGGCTGGCACAATCTTCACCAGCCGACTAACACGCACCTCAGGACGAGTATGGAGCACTGACCCAGGTGCCATCAAATCCCCGACACGCTCTGTCGGGCGAATTCCGTACCTAAAGCAGCAACACAGCAACTCCCTCATAACTCTCTCCTCCAATTTCCCCATTAACTCCTTCACAGTCTCTGCTTCGCTCAACTCCAACACCGGCTCTGGTTCTGGTCTCCTCCTTGGCTCCTCACGATAAACAGGGGGAGTTGGCTCAGGTCTGACTCCTGACTCTGCCACACTCTCCCTGAGCCCCCCCCCCAATACATTTTTGGGGCTGACTCTCGGGCTTCCTTCCGCGCCGCCGTGCTTGTTTCTCCAACTCCATTCTCCTATACCCCTCTTCGCACTGCTCCAGCGAATCCCAGGCGGGCTCCGGCACTCCCCCTGGGTCGACCGCCCACCTGTCTATTTCCTCCCAAGTCGTATACTCCAGACTTCGTAGCTCCTGCTGCTGCTGCCTGTCACCACGCCGCTTGGTCCTGTTGTGGTGGGTGATTCTGTTACGGTTTTCTTCGGGTGAAGTAGAGTCGGACCAAAATGCAGCGTGGTAATTTTCATACATGTTTAATAATGAAGAAAAACAAACAATACTAAAACAACAAACGTAACGTGAAAACCTATACAGCCTATCTGGTGACAACAAACACAGAGACAGGAACAATCACCCACGAAACACTCAAAGAATATGGCTGCCTAAATATGGTTCCCAATCAGAGACAACGATAAACACCTGCCTCTGATTGAGAACCACTCCAGACAGCCATAGACTTTGCTAGAGAACCCCACTAAACCACAATCCCAATACCTGTGAAAACCCCAAGACAAAACACACCACATAAATAAACCCATGTCACACCCTGGCCTGACCAAAATAATAAAGAAAACACAAAATATAAAGACCAGGGCGTGACAATGAGTATGTAAACAAAGTGGCATAGTTAAAGTGGCTAGTGATACATGTATTACATAAAGATGCAGTAGATGATATAGAGTACAGTATATACGTAGACATATGAGATTAATAATGTAGGGTATGTAAACATTATATTAGGTAGCATTGTTTAAAGTGGCTAGTGATATATTTTACATAATTTCCCATCAATTCCCATTATTAAAGTGGCTGGAGTTGAGTCAGTGTGTTGGCAGCAGCCACTCAATGTTAGTGGTGGCTGTTTAACAGTCTGATGGCCTTGAGATAGAAGCTGTTTTTCAGTCTCTCAGTCCCAGCTTTGATGCACCTGTACTGACCTCGCCTTCTGGATGATAGCGGGGTGAACAGGCAGTGGCACGGGTGGTTGTTTTCCTTGATGATCTTTATGGCCTTCCTGTAACATCGGGTGGTGTAGGTGTCCTGGAGGGCAGGTAGTTTGCCCCCGGTGATGCGTTGTGCAGACCTCACTACCCTCTGGAGAGCCTTACAGTTGTGAGTGGAGCAGTTGCCGTACCAGGCGGTGATACAGCCCGCCAGGATGCTCTTGATTGTGCATCTGTAGAAGTTTGTGAGTGCTTTTGGTGACAAGCCGAATTTCTTCAGCCTCCTGAGGTTGAAGAGGTGCTGCTGCGCCTTCTTCAAGATGCTGTCTGTGTGGGTGGACCAATTCAGTTTGTCTGTGATGTGTATGCCGAGGAACTTAAAACTTGCTACCCTCTCCACTACTGTTCCATCGATGTGGATAGGGGGGTGTTCCCTCTGCTGTTTCCTGAAGTCCACAATCATCTCCTTAGTTTTGTTGACGTTGAGTGTGAGGTTATTTTCCTGACACCACACTCCGAGGGCCCTCACCTCCTCCCTGTAGGCCGTCTCGTCGTTGTTGGTAATCAAGCCTACCACTGTTGTGTCGTCCGCAAACTTGATGATTGAGTTGGAGGCGTGCGTGGCCACGCAGTCGTGGGTGAACAGGGAGTACAGGAGAGGGCTCAGAACGCACCCTTGTGTGGCCCCAGTGTTGAGGATCAGCGGGGTGGAGATGTTGTTGCCTACCCTCACCACCTGGGGGCGGCCCGTCAGGAAGTCCAGTACCCAGTTGCACAGGGCGGGGTCGAGACCCAGGGTCTCGAGCTTGATGACGAGCTTGGAGGGTACTATGGTGTTAAATGCCGAGCTGTAGTCGATGAACAGCATTCTCACATAGGTATTCCTCTTGTCCAGATGGGTTAGGGCAGTGTGCAGTGTGGTTGAGATTGCATCGTCTGTGGACCTATTTGGGCGGTAAGCAAATTGGAGTGGGTCTAGGGTGTCAGGTAGGGTGGAGGTGATATGGTCCTTGACTAGTCTCTCAAAGCACTTCATGATGACGGAAGTGAGTGCTAGTAGTCGTTTAGCTCAGTTACCTTAGCTTTCTTGGGAACAGGAACAATGGTGGCCCTCTTGAAGCATGTGGGAACAGCAGACTGGGATAGGGATTGATTGAATATGTCCGTAAACACACCAGCCAGCTGGTCTGCGCATGCTCTTAGGGCGCGGCTGGGGATGCCGTCTGCAGCCTTGCGAGGGTTAACACGTTTAAATGTTTTACTCACCTCGGCTGCAGTGAAGGAGAGGCCGCATGTTTTGGTTGCAGGCCGTGTCAGTGGCACTGTATTGTCCTCAAAGCGGGCAAAAAAGTTACTTAGTCTGCCTGAGAGCAAGACATCCTGGTCCGTGACGGGGCTGGTTTTCTTTCTGTAATCCGTGATTGACTGTAGACCCTGCCACATACCTCTTGTGTCTGAGCCGTTGAATTGAGATTCTACTTTGTCTCTATACTGACGCTTAGCTTGTTTTATTGCCTTGCGGAGAGAATAGCTACACTGTTTGTATTTGGTCATGTTTCCGGTCACCTTGCCCTGATTAAAAGCAGTGGTTCGCGCTTTCAGTTTCACGCGAATGCTGCCATCAATCCACGGTTTCTGGTTTGGGAATGTTTTAATCGTTGCTATGGGAACGACAACTTCAACGCACGTTCTAATGAACTCGCACACCGAATCAGCGTATTCATCAATGTTGTTGTCTGACGCAATACGAAACGTATCCCAGTCCACATGATGGAAGCAGTCTTGGAGTGTGGAATCAGATTGGTCGGACCAGCGTTGAACAGACCTCAGCGTGGGAGCTTCTTGTTTTAGTTTCTGTCTGTAGGCAGGGATCAACAAAATGGAGTCGTGGTCAGCTATTCCGAAAGGAGGGCGGGGCAGGGCCTTATATGCGTCGCGGAAGTTAGAATAGCAGTGATCCAAGGTTTTGCCAGCCCTGGTTGCGCAATCGATATGCTGATACAATTTAGGGAGTCTTGTTTTCAGATTAGCCTTGTTAAAATCCCCAGCTACAATGAATGCAGCCTCAGGATGTATGGATTCCAGTTTGCAAAGAGTCAAATAAAGTTCGTTCAGAGCCATCGATGTGTCTGCATGGGGGGGAATATATACGGCTGTGATTATAATCGAAGAGAATTCCCTTGGTAGATAATGCGGTCGACATTTGATTGTGAGGAATTCTAAATCAGATGAACAGAAGGACTTGAGTTCCTGTATGCTTTTGTGACCACACCACGTCTCATTAGCCATAAGGCGTACGCCCCCGCCCCTCTTCTTACCAGAAAGATGTTTGTTTCTGTCGGCGCGATGCGTGGAGAAACCAGCTGGCTGCACCGACTCCGATAGCGTCTCTCCAGTGAGCCATGTTTCCGTGAAGCAAAGAACGTTACAGTCTCTGATGTCCCTCTGGAATGCTACCCTTGCTCAAATTTCATCAACCTTGTTGTCAAGAGACTGGACATTGGCGAGAAGTATACTGGGGAGTGGCGCACAATGTGCCCGTCTCCGGAGTCTGACCAGAAGACCGCTACGTTTCCCTCTTTTACGAAGTCGTTTTTTTGGGTCGCCGGCTGGGATCCAATCCGTTGTCCTGGGTGAAAGGCAGAACACAGGATCCGCTTCGCGAAAGTCATATTCTTGGTCGTACTGATGGTGAGTTGACGCTGCTCTTATATTCAGTAGTTCTTCTCGACTGTATGTAATGAAACCTAAGATGACCTGGGGTACCAATGTAAGAAATAACACGTAAAAAAACAAAAAACTGCAGTTTCCTAGGAACGCGAAGCGAGGCGGCCATGTGTGTGTGTGTGTGTGTGTGTGTGTGTGTGTGTGTGTGTGTGTGTGTGTGTGTGTGTGTGTGTGTGTGTGTGTGTGTGTGTGTGTGTGTGTGTGTGTGTGTAAGGATACAGTTGCCGAAAAGTGTGAGCACGATGAAGAAGACTGAGAAGACCATCCCGTTGTTGACTCCTCCCTGAGATTCTATTCCATCATACATGACCATGTTCCAGTCTTCTCCGGTCAGGATCTGGGGGAGAACACACTCCTAATAAACATGTAGGATCTGGGGGAGAACACACTCCTAATAAACATGTAGGAGCTTCATTTTAGGAACTTTGCTATAGCAGAAAAAAAACAGCAACAGGAAATGTGAATTTTTATTTATAATTTAATTAAATTTTAATTATTATTAATTATTAATTAATATTATTATATTATTAATTAATTATTATGTGGATTATAATTAGTGGACATTTTTTGTAGGGGTTGATCAATTTTTGTTAGGGCAAATCAAGTCTGACATTTTAAAGTGGAAATTACACACTTTAGAAGCCTTTGAATACCTTGAATACACTACAAGTTTGCATTTTCTGCGGAGCGGGACATTTCTCAGGAACAAAAGAGTGATAAAATTAAGATCCTACATCTGTACACACACAAACACTCATACACTCGTACTACTGTACACATACACTCTTATACACACACACAATCTTATACACACACACACACTCTTAAACACACACACTTAAGCACACACACTCTTATACACACACTCTTAAATAAACACACGCTTTGCACACGTTAGGACTGCTTATCTTGTGACTGCTTACACTCTCACCTTTCCCTGCCTTTACACTCATCTATCCTCTTTCTTTCTCTCCTATCCCTCATTTCCAGTGTGCTACCACTCCCACTCTTCTTCTGCCCTCTTTTCTCATTCCATTATCTCTTTCCTTTCTCTCCCCTCTCCACTCCCCCCTCCCGTCTTTATCCACTCACCTGGAACACAGTCATTATTGCTGCAGGGAAAGTATCAAAGTTGGTCGAGGGAGTGCCAGATTCAAAATTAAACCTAGAGGATAAACAGAAAGAAATTGAGGAAGAGAGAAAGAGAGAGCGAGAAAGAGAGAGCGAGAGAAAGATAGCGAGAGAGAGAGAGAGAGAGAGAGAGAGAGAGAGAGAGAGAGAGAGATTAAAGATGACACCAAACAGTCAGATACTGAAGATAAAGAGTGGCAGGGGAAGGGGGGGAAGGGGGAGGAAGGATGAAAGGGGCAAGAAAAGAGGGGGAAAGAAGAGGAGGTACTGACTGTCCTCCGAAGAGTTGCATGCCCAACAGAGCGAAGACGACGATAAAGAGGAAGAGGAGGAAGAGCAGGCTTATAATGGATTTCATGGAGTTGAGCAGAGATACAACCAGGTTCCTCAAAGACGCCCAGTACCTGACAGAGAGAGAGAGAATAGTAGAGAGAGGGGGGGAGGGGCGCGGGAGAGAAATCACAGCAGCAAGATTTGTGACCTGTTGCCACATGAAAAGGGCAACCAGTGAAGAACAAACACCATTCTAAATACAACCCATATATTTTCCATTTTGTACTTTAACTATTTGCACATCGTTACAACACTGTATATAGACATAATATGACATTTTAAATGTCTTTATTGTTTTGGAACTTGTGTGAGTGTAATATTTACTTTTCACTTTGTATTATTTATTTATATTGCTTTGGCAATGTAAACATATGTTTCTTCCCATGCTAATAAAGCCCCTTGAATAGAACTGAGAGAGTTGAGGAGAGAGTGTTGGAGAGAGGAGAGAGAGCTTGTGAGAGAGAGAGAAAGAGTTTAGAAAAGCCTATAAATGTCTAAATGCCTTCATGGTCGTTTGTTAATGAGACATGCTGACAAACAGATTGATAAGATATCCGATACAGAGGTTGACTCAAAGTCAGTAGAGACTTACTTGGTGACTTTGAAGATTCTCAGTAACCTTAGAGCTCGTAATACACTGATACCAAAGGATGTCCCAGGCTGGATAAAACCCCACAGCACCTCGAATATGCTGCCACATATTACCTGCCACACACACACACACGATTAGTGATGTTATCCAAAACATGCGGTCAAAAATTATATGTAAGTGTGTGTGTGTGTGTGTGTGTGTGTGCGTGCGTGCGTGCGTGTGTGTGCGTGTGTGCGTGCGTGCGTGCATGTGTGTGTGTCCGTGTCACATGTGCACCGTGTGTACCCTAGAGTAGACAAGTTCCACCACTCACAATGCAGTCAAAGCAGTTAAAGGAGGAGTGAAAGTAAGGCTGTGACCCCAGTCCATAAATCTTTATACCCATCTCAGAAATGAAGATACTCAAGAAGACGAACTCTGCAAAGTCTGGAAGAGGTGAAAAGAGAGAGGGAACAGGGTGAGAGAGAGCGGGAAAGATCAGACATGAATGAGCAAGCAGGAAAATGCAGGAGGATGAAATCGAAAGAAAATGAATAAAGAAGGGCATTGAACAATTCACTGTAAGAAGCAATCAGAGAGGCAGAAAGACTGGCACGGATCCCTCCGGAACGTTCATTACACACACCTGTCCCCTATTCCCACTGATTAGTACTTGTATAAGTTTGCCCTTTGGTTTCCATTGGGCTGTCGATTATTGTTACTATGTCCGTTGGTGCGTGTGAGTACCTGTGCTGTGTGTTTTGGCCTTCATGCCATTGTGGATTGAGCAGATGATTACGGGTCGTGTCCAGTGTGTTAATTATTGTGCATGTGTGTTATTTATTAGAGGTACTCCTCACTCTTTTGTTTGGGTTTCAACTCTGTGTTTTTGTTACGTGTTTGTTTGGTCTTCGTCCCCGTGCCTTTACATGGTACGCCATAATTTGGGGCTTAATAAAAAACATTATTACACATTCCTGTGTCTGTCTCCCGAATCGCCTTTAAGCCAACGTGACAGAATCTCCTTTAAGCCAACGTGACAGAATCTCCTTTAAGCCAACGTGACAGAATCTCCTTTAAGCCAACGTGACAGAGAGAGGTAGAGAGAGAAATAAAAAAAAGTATCTAGAATTTTATCCTTCATATAAGAGTGTATGTGTACAGTAGTATGAGTGTATGAGTGTCTGTGTGTGTACAGATGTAGGATCTTAATTTTATCCATCCTCCCACCCTCTATCCCTCCCTCCCTCCCTCCCACCCTCTATCTCTCCCTCCCTCCATACCTCCCTCCCACCCTCTATCCCTCCCTCCCACCCTCGATCTCTCCCTCGCTCCATCCATACCTCCCTCCCCCCCTCTACCCCCCCCACCCCCCTCCCTGTATGTCTACTCACAGAGGAAGTCTGAGAGTGGTTCAGGCTGGTCGTAGTGTACTACAGCCACACACATGGTGTTAAGTCCCACCAGACACAGTACACTCCAGTAGAAATACTGGGTCTTCACAATGCGTCGGATGAAGAAACGCAGACGACGCTCCCTCTTATGGAAGTTAGAGCCCTCGAGCTTTGAACTCTTCAGACTGGCCCGCGCAAAGGGAGAACCTGGGAGGAGAGGAGAAGAATGGGAAAAGGAGAGGGGGATAGTGGAGAGGAGAAGAGTGGGAAGAGGAGAGGGGGATAGAGGAGAGGAGAAGAGTGGGAAAAGGAGAGGGGGATGGAGGAGAGGAGAAGAGTGGGAAGAGGAGAGGGGGATGGAGGAGAGGAGAAGAAAGGGAAGAGGAGAGGGGGATGGAGGAGAGGAGAAGAGTGGGAAGAGGAGAGGGGGATGGAGGAGAGGAGAAGAAAGGGAAGAGGAGAGGGGGATGGAGGAGAGGAGAAGAGTGGGAAGAGGAGAGGGGGATGGAGGAGAGGAGAAGAAAGGGAAGAGGGGATGGAGGACAGGAGAAGAGTGGGAAAAGGAGGGGGGATGGGGACAAGAGTGGAGAGAAAAAACACATTTGGTTAGCATGTAACATCTTGTGTGTGTGTGTGCGTGTGTGTGGTGTTTCTTACCCAGTGCCAGGTCTCCATTCCCATCCTCTGGGTTAAGGAGATCTGTTTTGTTCTTGTGGTTTTTGATGGTGGGTCTCCTGCGGGTGCCTGAATGGGAAAAATAGAACACAGTGACGCACAACTACTCACTATAGAACACGCAAACAAACACTGGCACAGAAGCAAAGATGCTACATTTACACTAGTAAAGATGCTACATTTACACTAGTGAAGATGCTACATTTACACTAACAAAGATGCTACATTTACATTAGCAAAGATGCTACATTTACACTAGCAAATTTGCTACATTTACACTAGTAAAGATGCTACATTTACACTAGTGAAGATGCTACATTTACACTAACAAATATGCTACATTTACACTAGTAAATATTCTACATTTACACTAGCAAAAATGCTACATCTACACTAGCAAATATTATAGATTTACACTAGCAAAGCTGCAACATTTATAATAGGAAAGATGCTACATTTACACTAGCAAATATGCTACATTTACACGAGCAAAGGTGTTGCATTTACACTAGCAAAGATGCTCTCGTTACACTAGTAAATATTCTACATTTACACTAGCAGAAATGCTACATCTACACTAGCAAATATTATAGATTTACACTAGTAAAGATGCTACATTTACACTAGCAAAGCTGCAACATTTATAATAGGAAAGATGCTAAATTTACACTAGAAAATGTGTTACATTTACACTAGAAAATATGCTACAGTCACACTAGCAAAGATGTTCCGGTTACACTAGTAAAAATTCTACATTTACTCTAGCAAAAATGCTACATTTACACTAGCAAAGATGCTACATTTACACGAGGAAAGATGCAACATTTACACCATTAAAAATGCTACATTTACACTAGCAAAGATGATACATTTAGACTAGAAAGATGCTACATGTATACTGGTAAAGATAATACATTTACACTAACAATGATGCTACATTTACACAATGTTATATTTTCTCATTGTCTGTCTCTATATACATTCTAACATCATATCTATGTCACTACACACACACACACTTGGGAAAATACCGTCAAAGGCATCAGGGTCTTCATCATCTGCTAAGATCACTTCTTCTATAGGAAGCAAAAGTGAAGTAAACAAAACAGAGAATGTATATGGCAATATGTAACATATATAACATAAATATATAACATATATAACATCAATATATAACATAAATATATAACATATATAACATCAATATATACCATAAATATATAACATATTTAACATAAATATATAACATATATAACATAAATATATAACATATTTAACATAAATATATAATGTGTATAACATACATATATTGCATATATAACATAAATATATAACATAAATATATAACATATTTAACTTAAATATATAACATATATAACATAAATATATAACATATGTAACATAAATATATGAAATATATAACATAAATATATAACATATTCAACATAAATATGTAACATATATTACATAAATATATAACACAAATTACATAAATATATAACATACATATATAACATTAATATATAACATAAATACATATCATATATAACATAAATATATAACATAAATAACATAAATATATAACATAAATATATACCATATATAACAATAATGCATAAAAAAAATACATATCATACATAACATAAATATGTAACGTACATAACAAAAATATATAACATATATAACAGAAATATATAACATATATAACATAACATAAATATATAACATATATAACATAAATATGTAACGTACATAACAAAAATATATAACATATATAACAGAAATATATAACATATATAACATAACATAAATATATAACATATATAACATAAATATATAAAATAAATATAGAACATATATATAAGATAAATATGTAACATATATAACATGAATAACATAAATATATAACGTACATAACATAAATATGTAACATATATAACATAAATATATAACATATATAACATAAATATGTAACATATATAACTTAAATAACATAAACATATAACATACATAACATAAATATGTAACGTACATAACATAAACATGTAACATATATAACATAAATATGTAACATAGGGTTCCATGTATGTTTTGTGTGTAGTTCTATATGATGATAATGTACCTGCTTTACAAATCCATTCCAGGTATCCATTGAGCTCTCTCTCTATCTGCTGCTGTCTCCTCAGCTTTAGAAACTCACTCCTGTTCTCCACTCGCTCTCTCTCTTTGGCAAACTCCCTGTGGTAGACACACACATATCAACACACACATATCAAATGAAACACACATATAGATGTATACAATGACATATACACAGACATATTGTATACACACACACACGCACACGAAACACACACACACACATGTCCCACACACACGCGCACGTGCGCCCACACACACACTCTCCCACACACACACATGCGTGCACACACACGCACACACTTACCCAGACAGTACACCCAGGACCAGGTTCAACATGAAGAAAGAGCCGATGATGATGAGGGGAATGAAGTACATCCAGTTCCACGCGCTCCCTGAGGCATCGTTGCTCTGCAAACACACACACACACGCACGCACGCACACACACACACACACACACACACACACACACACACACACACACACACACACACACACACACACACACACACACACACACACACACACACACACACACACACACACACACTAGTAATTCATCTTTCCCTTGTTTGACTAGAGAGGTTACACTGAGATGTAGATTTTATAAAGCCAAAAAATAGCAGACCATTTTTTTGACCTTTTCATGAACTGGGACGGGTCACCACAATACGGGGATGATTAGGACATCGTTTTATACAGTATACTGTCCAGAGTATCTGCCATTTAAACAGTTCAGCTGCACAGAATGTAACACTCTTCCTCTCTCTTTTTCCCTCACCCTTTCTCTCCCTCTCTCAACCCTCCATATCCCTTCTCTCTCCAACCCCCCTTTCTCTCCCTCTCTCAACTCTCCATTTCCCTTCTCTCTCCAACCCCCCTTTCTCTCCCTCTCTCAACCCTCCATTTCCCTTCTCTTTCCAACCCCCTTTCTCTCCCTCTCTCATCCCTCCCCATCTTGCTGTATTTCCCCCTAAACATCACAGAATGTAATGCCCTCCCTCCCTCCCTCCCTCCCTATGTCTGTGGGCGTGGCTGCTGTTGCTCTGTGCTGCAGCCTTTTTATCCATTAAACTTTCAGCATTTTCTTCCTCAGCAGCTGCAAGAATAACTCTGACTGAACAGCCCTGTTAAATATAGAGCAGCACTGCTGCCGAGTGAGACTGATGGAGGAGAGAGAAGAAGGGAAGCGGTGGGGGAAAGGGGAGGGGGTGAAGAGGAAGGGAGAAAGGGGGAGGCTGACGGGGGGAGAGAGAGAGTGAGTAATTGGGTGTGGTGAGGTGGGGGGAGTAGGAAGATGCGAAGAGGAATGGAGATGGAGAGACAGGTTAAGGAAGCAGAGAAAGTGAGGAAAGAGAGATGTGTGAGAAAGAGAAGAGGGGGAAGAGGGGGAAGAGGGGGAAGAGAGGGAAGGGGGAATATTCAATATGGGCCCATATAGACTGCTGTGGATGGGACTACACTCACATTCCCCCACTACCCTCATCCACCTCTCCGTCACCATAGCAACCATTGCCACTGGCAGCAGGGCACTATTCACTGTGTCTTAGGTATGGGCACACAATACAGCATATGAGTAAATGCTATGGGCATATTTGTATAGCAATGAAACATGTATTATATGAATTGGTGGGTATTTACAATGTAATTTACTAGTAAATACCATAGAAATCTATTATCCAGGTTGTAGTTGCCCCACAGATTTAGGATCAGCTTATCCTGCCTCAATTCTAACCGAAACCCAAAACGAAAACTGAACCCAATCTCAAACCCAAACCGAAGACTAAACCTGAACCCGATCTCAAACCCCAAACCAATCCTGAATCCAATCCCAATCCCAAACACAAACACAAAACCAAACCCGATCTCAAGCCAAACCTAAACCTAAAACCAAACCCAAACTCCTGATCTTAAACACAAAACCAAACCCGATCTTAAACCCTAACCCAACTACAGTAACTCACATAATAGTCCAGCTCTTTAACCATCAATTAAATACCATAATACCTCTAATACAGAACCACTGTGATGTGAAGTACCGTAACTCACATAGTAGAGCAGGTCAGTCCATCCCTCCATGGTAATACATTGGAAGACAGTGAGCACGGCAAACAGGATGTTGTCAAACTGGGTGATGCCGTAGTTAGGCCCCAGCCAATACTTTCGACACGTGGTCCCGTTTGGACATAGTCTCGACGGGGCTTCGGTCCCACACGGAACTTCCTCACGAATCTCATCTACAGGGGTACAGACAGTTTGGGGATCAACATGTTATTTAAGAGCTAGATCTTCTTTGATTCATTTTGAATTGACAGTCTTTTTGTCACTGATTTAACTGGCATACTGATTGACTGACTGGCGACTGACTGGCTGACTGACTAACTGGTAGAATGACTGGCAATGACTGGTAGAATGACTGGCAATGACTGGTAGAATGACTGGCATACTGCCTGACTGGTATGCTGACTGGCACCTACTGACTGGGTGACTGACTGGCAGACTGACTGACTGACTGATTGACTGACTGATTGACTGACTGACTGACTGGCAGACTGACTAGCAGACTGACTGGCATGCTGACTGACTGACTAACTGACTCAATGTCTGACCATCCAACCAACCGACTCACCGACCTACTGGCTGACCGACCGACTGACCGACCAATCCACCGACTGATCGATTTACCTGTGTGAATGTCGAAGCAGGTAGTATGGAATTTGCCCATGTAGAACTCCAGGCCGATGATAGCGAACATGAGGATGGCGAAGAATAGCAACAGGCCGATCTGCAGCAGTGGAATCATAGCCTTCATGATGGACTTGAGGACCACCTGGAGGCCTGGGGGAGACAGAGCACATTGTTTAAGAACAGAAACAACAGACAAAGTAAAAAAAAACGACATCCCAAAATCCCTATAAAAATGATGTAACTTAATCAGAACTGTCCTCCCCCTCCCCTCCTCTTATGGTATCAGATGAAATAAGACTATTAGGGGTGTAGCTAGTCGTTCTCCCCGTCCCACACCCCCATATGTCCTAAGACTTACTGGGTATCCCAGACACCAGTTTGAGGGGTCTCAGTACACGGACCGCTCTCAGAGTCCGCAAATCGAAGTCCGATCCCACTGTAGACAGGATCCTACAGAGAGAGATGGAGCAGAGAGAGAGAGGAGGTGGAGAGAGGGAGAGAGGGAGACAGAGGGAAGAGGGAAAATAAAGAGAAGGAATAATTATAGTATTTTAATATTTTTTTTAGGAACATTTGTAGCATCAGCCAATCAATGTGTGTCAGTTGCTGGGGGTTTTAGTGACATCATCTGTTGATCATTTACATTAATCACTTGGATAAGAAGAAGACATTCAGCGAGTGAATGAGTAAGTCAATAATGTGAATGCATGAATGAGCCACGAGTCAATCAAGAGATGGGACAGGGAATTCGATAGAGAGAGAGAGAGAGAGAGAGAGAGAGAGAGAGAGAGAGAGAGAAAGAGAGAGAGAGAGAGAGAGAGAGAGAGAGAGAGAAAGAGAGAGAGAGAGAGAGAGACAGAGAGAGAGAGACAGAGAGAGAGAGAAAGAGAGAGAGAGAGAGAGAGAGAGACAGAGAGAGAGAGAGAGAGAGAGAGAGAGAGATAGAGAGCACAGGCTGTATTGTTGTTGACTGGCTCATTTGTTACCCATCTTTATTCCACTGCCAACTCATCAGGACTCTATCTTTACCTCACTATACACACACACACAAACATTTATGCACGCATGCACAGACACATGCACACACACAAACATGCACACACACGCACACACACACAAAACACACACACACATTGTGTAGGAAAAACTGAGAGGGACAGAAAGATAGGTGTGTGTGTTTCTGTGAAGGAGTACGTGTGTTGGTGAGGAGGAGTGTTTGTGTGTGAAGGAGAGGATGTTCTCTCACGTTGTCTGACTTCCAGTTATCTCTCTGACTGACTGGGAATCATCAACATTTTCCAATAGTCCTTCTGCTAAGAGCTGCATGGCACAGTTTAACTGGCTGATCCTGTTGCACCAGTGCATTCAACTCTTGGTGGAATGCATTGCTTGACTGCCGTGATATGCACAATGTCGTTCGCGAACTGCAGGTCCCCAAATGATTCATTCTCGAGTTTGTTTTGAGCAGCTTTGTAGTTTTGGTTCTACGAAGCTGGGTCCATCATAACAGTCAATAATCAATTAATTGCATTAATTCTTGCACCATGTAATATATTATCAGTTTGAAACAATGCCTGCAGCATGATCAGCTGTTTGTCTCTGGAGCCGCTGATCCGGAAAGCGTGCATCAAGCCTGCTGTAGGACTCATTGCATTGCAGCCAACAGGTCAAACAAACAACTAAAACAAACAAGTCACTCAGAAAAATGAAACGTGACTCTAGAGGCATTAAAAAGGGTAATTCAAAAATAATGAATAATTTGCAAACTGCACATCACTACTCAATAGGTGTCTCTCCCCTCCACATGGACCACTACAACACAGGAGAGTCTCAGGGGCCCACCGTTAGTCTGACAGCACACCTAAACACTAGGGAATGATGATGTGTCAGTGTAATACAATCTGAATGACACATCGTTGAAAGCCTTCCCACCGAGGCCTGGTGGGGTATCTGGTTGTTGAACAACAGTGAGTCCACAGAGCCCATTTTAGGAAGCTCTGTGCTTAACGACTAACACACACTTTTAGCTTAATAGCTTCACCAGAGAGGCTGGTGTGACTGACTATGGAGTTAGCTATCTGCGCTGGGAACGCAGGTAAATCCTATGGGAGTTAGCTATCTGCGCTAGGAACGCAGGTAAATACTATGGGAGTTAGCTATCTGTGCTAGGAAGGCAGGTAAATCCTATGGGAGTTAGCTATCTGCGCTAGGAACGCAGGTAAATCCTATGGGAGTTAGCTATCTGCGCTAGGAACACAGGTAAATCCTATGGGAGTTAGCTATCTGCGCTAGGAACGCAGGTAAATACTATGGGAGTTAGCTATCTGCGCTAGGAACGCAGGTAAATCCTATGGGAGTTAGCTATCTGCGCTAGGAACGCAGGTAAATCCTATGGGAGTTAGCTATCTGCGCTAGAAACACAGGTAAATCCTATGGGAGTTAGCTATCTGCTCCCGAGTGGTGCAGCGGTCTAAGGCACTGCATCTCAGTGCTAGAGGTATCACTACAGACCCCGGTTTGTTTCCAGGCTGTATCACAACCGGCCGTGATTGGGAGTCCATTAGGGTGGTGCACAATTGGCCGGGGTAGGGTTTGGCCGGGGTAGGCCGTCATTGTAAATACGAATTTGTTCTTAACTGACTTGCCTAGGTAAATAAAGGTTAAATAATATAAAATACATTTAAAAACTGTTCTAGGGACACAGGTAAATACTATGGAAGTTAGCTATCTGTGCTAGGAACACAGGTAAATACTATGGAAGTTAGCTATCTGTGCTAGGAACACAGGTAAATCCTATGGGAGTTAGCTATCTGTGCTAGGAACACAGGTAAATCCTATGGGAGTTAGCTATCTGTGCTAGGAACACAGGTAAATACTATGGGAGTTACTATCTGTGCTACAAGGCAAGTACTTGCTATGGGATTTCAATTCTATATAACTATATTTATCCCCTCAGGGGCAATTAAGCTATCTCCTGTGCTAGATACGTAGAGGGATGCTATGGGAGTTAGAAATCGCTAGCCCTGATGACAGCCGGGGATACAGATACTGTCTTACCAGAAGAGTAGGTAAAAGGAAGTGAGAACGAGGGAAGGAGACAGGGAAGGAAGGGCGAGGTGCTGGTTTGTCAGCCTGGAAGGTCCTGCGCTGAAGACAAGGTGGGATATTGGGGTTAAAGTGAGGGATTCACACTGACAAAGCAGGTGTGTGTGTGGAGGGAGAAAAAGTGTGTGTGTGTGTGTCTGTGCGTGTGTCTGCGCGTGTGTATGTAGGGGATAGTATTAACAGTGCTGACAGGAGAGACATCTACTGGGAGTTACTTGCCAATCTGCCTCACAGGAAATTGTCAAGAGTGTATATGTGTGTGTGTGCATGTGTGTGCAAGCAAGAAGAAAACAATGATCATGATGAAGAAGATGAAGATGGCAGTCTTGCACCAACAGCAGCTCCTCAACCCCACCAGGTCTGTCCACCTTTACAGCATTTATCATCAAAGCAACAAGGCTCATTCACACCGTTTCCACGGTTACTGGGGCCCTTCTCATTCATAACTGTTTCCATGGCAGCAGGGACCTTGGCTCCTTGCTAGAATCTTTGCATCACCGTGGTAACCGGGCCAAGGGGAGCTTGATTGATATGTTTTTTATTTTCTTCTAATATCCTCAGTTGTATAGTGAAACACACACATGCATGTAATTAATACACATACAAGCTAGCACATACACCCAAAGCACACACACCACCACAAGCATGCACACACACGCACACATTTATAAGCTGCGCGTACATACACTTTCAGCTTGGAACCATTTGAGTGCACATACATTTATATGCACGAATGCACACTAGCATTTAGGTCACACGAACTAGCTACCTATGAAAATCCTCAGTTTCTACCCTGATGAACACACACGCATGAAAACACACACACACACACACACACTCCCTCCCATATACACACACACACATACATACAGTTGAAGTCGGAAGTTTACATACACTAGGTTGGAGTCATTAAAACTCATTGTTTAACCACTCCAGGGAATATGATAGGCTCAAATAAAAATAGTTTTCTGATCTTTCTTATACTGTATGTCACATCATCTGACAGATACACGCAACAGGTCAGAGGTTAGCATAACGTCAAGGCTTTAAGCAAGTCTGTCTGAGAAGTAAACGTCGTAAGAATCTGGCTTGTAGAGGCACAATTTCGCACACACAGTATGAGGAAGGAGTGGCCAGCTAATCTTGAGTTTGACAGTCTGGAACCAAGGCTTGAGCCATTAAAATATAATTTAGAGAGAGGTTCAACCCAGGCAAGACTTTACCTGAGACAATTACCCTTTTTTAACCAAAAGAGCTCCTCTCTGTTCTCCACACTGTTCTACAATGGGCAGCTCCTCTCTGTTCTCCACACTGTTCTACAATGGGCAGCTCCTCACAGTTCTCCACACTGTTCTACAATGGACAGCTCCTCACTGTTCTACAATGGACAGCTCCTCACAGTTCTCCACACTGTTCTACAATGGACAGCTCCTCACAGTTCTCCACACTGTTCTACAATGGGCAGCTCCTCTCTGTTCTCCACACTGTTCTACAATGGGCAGCTCCTCACAGTTCTCCACACTGTTCTACCGTGGGCAGCCCCTCACAGTTCTCCACACTGTTCTACAATGGACAGCCCCTCACAGTTCTCCACACTGTTCTACAATGGACAGCTCCTCACTGTTCTCCACACTGTTCTACAATGGACAGCTCCTCACAGTTCTCCACACTGTTCTACAATGGACAGCTCCTCACAGTTCTCCACACTGTTCTACAATGGACAGCTCCTCACTGTTCTACAATGGACAGCTCCTCACAGTTCTCCACACTGTTCTACAATGGACAGCTCCTCACAGTTCTCCACACTGTTCTACAATGGACAGCTCCTCACAGTTCTCCACACTGTTCTACAATGGACAGCTCCTCACAGTTCTCCACACTGTTCTACAATGGACAGCTCCTCACAGTTCTCCACACTGTTCTACAATGGACAGCTCCTCACAGTTCTCCACACTGTTCTACAATGGACAGCTCCTCACTGTTCTCCACACTGTTCTACAATGGACAGCTCCTCACAGTTCTCCACACTGTTCTACAATGGACAGCTCCTCACTGTTCTCCACACTGTTCTACAATGGACAGCTCCACACTGTTCTACAATGGAAAGCTCCTCACTGTTCTCCACACTGTTCTACAATGGACAGCTCCACACTGTTCTACAATGGACAGCTCCTCACAGTTCTCCATACTGTTCTCCAATGGACAGCTCCTCACAGTTCTCCATACTGTTCTACAATGGACAGCTCCTCACAGTTCTCCATACTGTTCTACAATGGACAGCTCCTCACTGTTCTACAATGGACAGCTCCTCACTGTCCTACTACGGATAGAACTCAATGGCCGTGTCCAAAATCTAACTTGCATATACAACCTACATGTTGTGTACATATCATGCTGCATACTATTTAGAACGTATTGTTTAGTAAAAACAAATGCAGTGAGCAATAAATATCAACGTACTAGGTCATCCATCCTTAGAATGTGTCATCTAATGCTCAATTACGTTGATTCGTTCAGTTTGTACAGCAAGGCATCTTACGTAATTATCAGCTGTTGTCAATCACACTGGGTCTGGAAAGCCCAGTCTCTTCCTCAGTAGTGTGCATCCAATTCTACTAGATGAAAAGCCTAAATCAGTATTACATCCTGGCATTTAAAGCATACTACTGAAAATTTCACATATAAAACGTTCTATTCTACACAAGTACAAGTATTCAGACACGGCCACTACCATAGACTACATGGCCTTATCCACAGATCTAGGACCAGATACACTCACAATTCTTATGGGGATGAGAAAATATATGAGCCTATCATATTCCCTCCATCCTTCTTTCTTTCTTTCTTTCTTTCTTTCTTTCTTTCTTTCTTTCTTTCTTTCTTTCTTTCTTTCTTTCTTTCTTTCCTTCCTTCCTTCCTTCCTTCCTTCCTTCCTTCCTTCCTTCCTTCCTTCCTTCCTTTCCTTCCTTCCTTCCGTCCTTCATTCTTTATTTTTAATTTCTTACCTCCTTCCTTCCTTCCTTCTTTCCTTCCTGTATAGTCATATACTGCATGTGTATTACTAGCTTCACTCACTAGCTTTAAGCACCAACTGTCAGAGCAGCTCACAGATTACTGCACCTGTACATAGCCCACCTATAATTTAGCCCAAACAACTACCTCTTTCCCTATTGTATTTAATTTATTTATTTATTTTGCTCCTTTGCACCCCATTATTTTTATTTCTACTTTGCACATTCTCCCATTGCAAATCTACCATTCCAGTGTTTTACTTGCTATATTGTATCTACTTTGCCACCATGGACTTTTTTTGCCTTTACCTCCCTTATCTCACCTCATTTGCTCACATCGTATATAGACTTGTTTATACTGTATTATTGACTGTATGTTTGTTTTACTCCATGTGTAACTCTGTGTCGTTGTATGTGTCGAACTGCTTTGCTTTATCTTGGCCAGGTCGCAATTGTAAATGAGAACTTGCTCTCAACTTGCCTACCTGGTTAAATAAAGGTGAAATATATATATTTTTTTTTATTAAGTGTGTTGTTTGGCAATGTGCCTCAGTATATATGCTGAGAAGAAGACGGTTTATAGGTGTGTGAAGGAAAAGTGAGCATGTGTTTGAAGTGTAAATGTGTATTGTGTGTGCATGTATGCATCCCCTGGTCATTGTAGTATCAAAGTGTCAGGGCAGAGGTGGGTAGAAAGGGCAGTAGCTTTTCATCTTCAAAGAGCTACAATTCTAAAAGAAAAATCGCCATTCAAAAGGAGCTAACCATAGAGACCACAGCTGGGAGCAGTGTGTGTGTGTGACATCTGTGTATAAGTGCGAAGCGTGTGTGTGTATGCGTGTGAGAAAAATGAATGAAAGAGAGAGAGACAAAAAGAGAGAAAGAGAGAAAGAGAGAATGAGATAGAAAGAGTTATAGACACAGAGAGACAGAGAAAAAGGTTGAGATAGAGAGAAAGAGACACAAAGAGAGAGAGAGAGGGGGAGAGAGAGAGAGAGGGGGGGAGAGAGAGAGAGAGAGAGAGAGAGAGAGAGAGAGAGAGAGAGAGAGGTAGAGAGAGAGAAAGAGGAAGAGAGAGTGAGAGAGCGAACGAGAGGGACAGAGAGTGACAGACAGAGAGAGAGGGGGAGAGTTCCTGTGTCTCAAGGCTGTACTGGGTGATTGATCATCTGCAGCAGCTAAAAACAGGTTACTGCAGCAGCACACACACACACTCTCTCTCATTCGCTTGCTACGCTCCTCCTCTCTCTCTCACTCACTTTCTCCATCTCTTTCTATCCCTTGTTATCTGTCTATCCTTTCTCTTTTCAATCTATTTTCTCTTCTCCCTCTATTTCATGATTTATCTTCCTTTCATGTGCTCTCCTTTCCTACTCCCTTTACAACATATACATAGATATACACTACTATTGGTGGCTTCGTCTATTTCAGCAACACTGTTGCTGACAGGTGTGTAAAATCGAGCACACAACCATGCAATCTCCATAGACAAACATTGACAGTAGAATGTCTTTGCTGAAGAACTCATTGACTTTCAACGTGGCACCGTCATAGGATGCCACCTTTCGAAAGAAGTCAGTTCATAACATTTCTGACCTGCTAGAGCTGCCCCGGTCAACTGTAAGTGCTGTTATTGTGAAGTGGAAACGTCTAGGAGCAACAACGGCTCAGCCACAAAGTGGTAGGCCACACAAGCTCACAGAACGGGACCGCCGAGTGCTGAAAGGCGTAGTGCATAAAAATCATATTTCCTTGGTTGCAAACACTCACTACCGAGTTTCAAACTGCCTCTAGAAACAACGTCAGCACAAGAACTGTTACAGTGGCTTGCGAAAGTTTTCACCCCCCTTGGCATTTTTCCTATTTTATTGCCTTACAACTTGGAATTAATATAGATTGTTTGGGGGTTTGTATCATTTGATTTACACAACATGCCTACCACTTTGAAGATGCAAAATATGCAAAAACTTAAAACTTGAGCATGCGTAACTATTCACCCCCCTCAAAGTCAATACTTTGTAGAGCCACCTTTTGCAGCAATTACAGCTGCAAGTCTCTTGGAGTATGTCTCTATAAGCTTGGCACATCTAGCCACTGGGATTTTTGCCCATTCTTCAAGGCAAAACTTCTCCAGATCCTTCAAGTTGGATGGGTTCCGCTGGTATACAGCAATCTCTAAGTAATTTCACATATTCTCAATTGGATTGAGGTCTGATTATTGACTAGGCCATTCCAAGACATTAAAATGTTTCTCCTTATACCACTCAATTGTTGCTTTAGAAGTATGCTTAGACTCATTGTCCTGCTGGAAGGTGAACCTCGGTCCCAGTCTCAAATCTCTGGAAGACTGAAACAGGTTTCCCTCAAGAATTTCCCTGTATTTAGTGCCATCCATCATTCATTCAATTCTGACCAGTTTCCTAGTCCCTGCCGATGAAAAACATCCCCATAGCATGATGCTGCCACCACCATGCTTCTCCGTGGGGATGGTATTCTCGGGGTGTTGAGAGGTGTTGGGTTTGAGCCAGACATAGTATTTTCCTATTTTCCTTGATGGCAAAAAAAAACAATTTTAGTCTCATCTGACCAGAGTACCTTCTATCATATGTTTGGGGAGTCTCCGACATGCCTTTTAGCGAACACCAAATGTGTTTTCTTATTTCTTTCATTAAGTAATGGCTCTTTCTGGCCACTCTTCCATAATGTCCAGCTCTGTGGCGTGTACGGCTTAAAGTGGTCCTATGGACAGATACTCCAATCTCCGCTGTGGAGTTTTGCAGCTCTTTCAGGGTTATCTTTGGTCTCTTTGTTGCCTCTCTGATCAATGCCCTCCTTGCTTTGTCTGTAAGTTTTGGTAGGTGGCCCTCTCTTGGCAGGTTTGTTGTGGTGCCATATTCTTTCAAATTTTTAATAATAGATTTAATGGTGCTCTGTGGGTTCAAAGTTTCTGATATTTTTTTATAACCCAACCCTGATCTGTACTTCTCCACAA